>NC_133648.1:24809108-24979309 GCF_009905375.1 Apium graveolens | reverse complement strand
TCCCTCTATAATATCCATGGTGAACCAATCATTCCAAAAGAGGAACCTATTGATTGGGACAACATCACATTGCCTACCTTTTTAACCACTCTACCACTACCAAAGAAACAGAAAAGAAAATCTAAATCTACACCTCCCCTAACCTCTAAGAAATTCACTCAAAAACAAAAACCTAACCCTAAGCCACCCATTTCTAAAGATGATTATGTTCACATCTGTGACATAAAAGAAGCTTCAGACATTAATCTCTATCTGGATGAGCTGGAGGAAGTAAGGGGAATAGCTGCCTACAGACAGCTACCAGAGAGATTGGTGTTCAGATATAAGGGAGCTGGGGAAAGAACATGGCCTCTCTACAGGATTCTAAATGAAGGCTACTCTACCTTGATCAGAGTCTTTTCAGCCATCAAAAAGGATTCTGGCTTTACCAGAACAGCCAAGACTGAAATTCTCAACAAGATTGCCAACATAAGGAAGACTTGGAGGGAACCAAATGCTTTGCCCAGAACCTTACTCATACAAGAAAGGGGAACTAAAATTCACAAATCACCTCATTGGTTGATGGAATTTAGAGATGACAAAGGAGTCAGAAGATTTTTCAGACTTGAAGACCAACTCAAGATTGCCAGCAATGAAACTCTCAAGGAAATGCAATCTAAGTTGGATATCAGTGATGAAGATGAAGCTGAATTCTTCAGAAAACTCCAACTCCAAATTGAGGAAAATGACAAAGGGCTAGGAAAGAAAACCAGGGAACAAAGAAGAAAATGATGATTTGCTCAGGCTAGAGGAGCACCCTTGGAAATACTGTAAATCTTCAATTACCTCCTAGTACATACACTTTTGCAGCACTTTTTATATTTCTACTTAGTTTCAATTCAAATATTTGTTAAGTGTTTTGTTATCATCAAGTTAACCCTGAATTTATGCCTACAGTTCTTATAGACATAAATAGGGGGAGATTGTTAGGAATATATGTGCATTAGTTTGATGATATGTTTAACAAAACACTTAAGTAGAAATTTAGTGTCAGTAGCCTCAACGGATAAGACCACTTTGGCTATCCGTTGATGGTGTAGCTTTACTTAGAAATAAGTCTAGTATTGTAGCATATTTCAGTCTCTGTATTTAAAATGTAATTCTTAGAAGTTGAGAGAAACTATGAGTCATGTTGACTACTAGATGATATGCAGATAGGAAGGCCAATTGTAAATACTTCATGCCTTGTAATTTTGTATAAGTGAAGTGGTATCAACGGATGATTTAAAGACCTTCAACGGATGAGAAGCTAAGCTTCAACGGATGTCTCTAAAGCTTCAACGGATAAAGTCATCAACGGATAACATCCTTCAACGGATGAGTGCATCAACGGATGAAAGCTTCAACGGATAACATCCTTCAACGGATGAAAGCTTCAACTGATGTTCTGATGATTAGCCGTTGATAAGTGGTAGTTGTACCTACAGACAGAGGCACATGGGTTGACAGAGAAAACTGAGATGTGGTAGCCGAATTTCAGGATCAACAGAAAAAGCAGCCGTTCTTCTTTAGTACAAAGATGCAATAGTCAACAAAGTACTTGAGTGAACAGGAAAAGAAGCAAGTGAAGAACTTATTTTACTATTGTAATTTTATATTGTTTTTCACTTGTACACTTGGTAATATATAAACCAAGAAGAAGCTAGTAATTAGAGAGAGATTTTCCAGAGCTGTTAAGAAATATCTTGAGAGAAAATTCATCTAGTTTGTACTAGGATGCAGCTGTGATCAACATTGTTGAACACAGATTTTCTAATATACCATCTCTGGTGGAACAACAAATCCACCAGAAAAGTTTTTAAGGTCTGTTGTGTTCTTTTCATTTGTGCTTGAATATATATCTGTCTGTATTAGCTTAAAGCAATTCACACACTTGTTCTTCTTGAACACACAACTTTCATAAACTGCTCAAAACTTGAAAAAGTTTTGAGATTTACATTCAACCCCCCTTCTGTAAATCTCATTGTTAGTCCACTAGTAATAACAACATCTTGCTGAGCACTTGACTAAAGCTGATGAAATGTTAAATTCTGATGATTTTAAAACCCAGCTTAGAGTCACTGCATTGAGTACTAAACATCTACAAGGTCTTCATTCCAACACTCATGCAGAGCTACACAAGATTCAGGAGAACTTTATTAAACAGGAACAAGTTTGGAAACTTGATAAGAAAAAGTTCTTCCAACCTACCATTGACAGGGTTGCTTATATTGAGAAAACTCAAGAGAAGCAACAAGCTCAGATTGATCAAATTCTGACAAATCAAGCTTCTCAGCAATCGCAACTTACTGAAATCCAGACCTCAGTGGAACTACTTATCTCTCTTTTATTACCTGCTGATGCCAAAAAGGGGGAGAAGGTAATTAAGTCCAAATGCAAAACCAACAAGTCACTGCAAGGAAAGGATGATGGAAAAGATGACCAAGGAAACTCTGGAATGGGTAGTGGTCATAGTCAAGGTAGAAGATTTACATCAAGACAAGCTAGTCACAGAACAAGTTCTGATACTGGGAAAAGAATAAGTTCTGCTGCTGGTAAAAGGATAAGTTCTGATGAACTTCTAGATCTTGATGAGGAAATGTCAAGACAGTTATTTCTTCAAGAAAATCCAGGGATGGACTTGGAAAGTTTAAAGGAAGAAGAAGCCAGACTTAAATCAGAGAAAGTCACATCTAAATCTGAAGCTTCTGGTAAAAAGTTACTTCCAAAACCTAAAGGCATTGTGATCAAAGAGAGGATACATACTGAAGAAACTTTGGCTAGATCACAACCACAGATAGATCCAAGATCCAAGGGTAAAGAAAAGGTTGGTGAACCTATCAAGCCTTATGTACCTCCTGAGGAAGAAGAAATTACTGATGGAAAACATAATCTTGCTCTGACTTCAAGAAAAATTCTTAAAACAACCTCTGACATGGCTCAAGTTGTTCAGAGTCAAGAAATTGTAAGTTCTGATATTCAGAAGAAGCAAGTAACCTCTGACAGTGCTCAAGTTAACTTGATATCAGAAGATAAATCTAAAACACTCCTACCAGGATTCACTAAAGCAAAACAGACTCAATCTTTGAAGACTACTTTAAGTGGTTTTGAAGCAAGAGTAGTTACTGGAAAGGAAGCTAGAGATAAAACTGGATTGGGAAGTGCTGATGAAAGAAGAGTACACAACACTACTGATGATCCAACTTCCTTGAGTGAACCAGGTATTGGAGCAACTCCTGAGAGATTGAATCAACTAGAATCTGTACAGATGGTTTACCATACCTACTTGAAAGAATACATCATGTTGTATTTCATGACAGATGGTAGGGTTTATCATATAAGACAAAATGCCATTCCATTGAAGTATTTTGAAGAATTGGAACATGTATTATTCTTACTTCAAGTGGATGACAGAATAACAGAGACTGCTGCAAACTACTTAAAGGAACAGATTCAGAGACAGAAAAGACTTTATTCTGTTAAGTCTGACAGCAGATATGTTCCAAAGTACAGAAATCACAATGGTGATATTGTTGATATGAAGCCTAATACTGCACAGATCAGAACATATCTTGGTATTAAGGGGCTTGAATTCAATCTAGAGTCTAACAAAGCTTATGTCATAAGACTAGATCGGGAGTTGAGAAAAGCAAAGATTAATGATCTCAGAGCTGCAATATTTCAAACTGGTGAAGATACTGCAAAGCTTAAAGATGTCAAACGGAGAATGATTGATGAACTCAGATATGCTGAGAAATGTTTGTTGAAGAATTATCTCAGAACAACTCCTGACATCAGAGAGATCAGAAAATGATGAAGCCAAGTCGAAGATCTACAACTGCTTAAATTCTGATATTTATACAGGTTGAAGTTGTTATCAGAAGTTGAATTGGTAAAAACTTTAAGGACTGTAAGTTGTAGTTATCTTGTCTATTTCTCATGCATTTGTACTTAATGTTTTTGACATCATCAAATATCTGTTAAACTTGTATATTTTGTTAATTTACAAGTTGGGGGAGATTGTTAGATATATTTGATAATGTCATGGCTAATATGTTTTATGTTTAGATTTCAGATCTTATTTGAACAGAACAAATCAGTACTTAACTGATCAGTACTTATACTGGAAGTCAGAACTTAAGGTACTGGAAGTCAGAACTTAAGGGATATCAGTACTTATGTTATCAGGAGATAGATATCAGAACTTAAGTGCTGAAGGACGATCAGATAAGGACAGTAGCTGATTAAAGTTAAGAAGATCAAGATAAACATAAGAAGAGATATGCATGAAGAAGGAATTCCGTGAAGAATGGAATACTTGGAATAGAAGATATCTGATTGATATATTTTAGGAAGCAGAATTATATTCCATATCAATTAGCGAATATCTTGTAACTGTGTAGTATATAAACACAGAAATAGAGTTTACACTAGAGGTGTTATCATTATCGAGAATATTATTTATTATAACTCTAGAAGCTCTCGTGATATTTTGTTCATCACTGAGAGATAACAGTTCCAGATTGTAACAGAGTTTATTGTTTAAATAAAGTTTGTTTTCTGTTACATAAGTTCTTGAAGTTTGATTTGATTGTAATAAACACTGTATTCACCCCCTCTACAGTGAAAGTGTGACCTAACAATATATATATATATATATATTTATATATATATATGGTTATAGTTTTCAAAACTATTAATCGAATAAGGTTTATTCGATAACTTTATTTTATTAATGAATATTATCTTGAATATTCATTCGAGGACTTATGAGTCCTTTATATTATTTATTGAATATTACTTGAATATTCATTTGAGGATGTATGACTCCGTTATTTTATTTAATGAATATTATTTATAATATTCATTCGAGGTATTATGACTCCGCTTATTATTTAATAATATTCTTTAATTTATTAAAGAATAATGTTTCGATAATCAAACTTATTTTCGATTATTCAAATAAAGATAGTACTTTTGTATAAGTATATCCTTGATTATTTAATTTTCATTCAAGTAAGAGTTTTAAAACTTCTACTTCAATTATTTTATAAAGATTATTCTTTATGGAAATATTATTTAAATAATAATATCCATATATTTATTTTTATTGAGACTGATTTACTTTATTAAATCAGCATTATTCCAAACACTCTTTAAAGTGTTTTCAAGTCTTTAAAATGATTTTTAAAAGTTAGAGCGGATCCCAAAACTCATTTTTATATTTAAGATCCTCCTTTCGAAGGGGATTTAAATACTCGCTCAAAACCTGAGGGATCCGGCTCTGTGGTGTGTTTTATATTCGCAACAAGGTTGCTGTCTTGATAAAAGAGTTTTGATTACTTACCCAACACTCGGGAAGTAAAATTCTTGGAACAAGTTAATCCATTAACAGGCATCGCCTGGGAAATATCGGTGAGTTTTCCTTTCCAACTAGATACGACTTCTTGGTGGAGCCGTATCAACAAGTTTCTACTTGGGGAAAGTGGGGATGAGCTTTACGTTTCAGAGTCATGGATTTCATCTGAACTAGGAGTGGCGTAAGTGGCCGAGTAGCGCCGGCCCAGCCTTATTATATTGGCCCAAATGGCCTAGAAGTTCCGCTAGGGCGGTCCATTCCTTAGGAGTTCAGTGTTCGGTTGACAAGTAAATCCGACAGGTTCTCCTCTACATGTAGAAAATGGTGGGGTTGCACTACTACGACTGATCATCGTAAGTGGTCTTCCTGGCGCGGCAAACTCCCGTAATGAGTTCATCATCCAATTGGATATTTCTGCAACACTACCCAGAGCACTTCGATAGAAAGGCTACGGTTGGGCGATTGTTGAGTGTTGGCAGGGTCAAGTTTTCAAAATGATGTTTGCATCAAATGAAGTATCTCATAACTTCATTTTATTTTGATGATATTTTAAAGGTTGAATCTATTCAAGTATTATCTTGTAGTCTCATCTATGTGATGAACTTTTGAACTAATTATAACTTGAACGGTGGTAGTTCAAGTAGTATTTGGAAAGGATATAAGTATATTGGAGTATCTTGTAACTTCATCTTTTAAACTTATATCTAGTAAATGATTATCTTTTGCATGACAAAGATTTTCAGAAAAACGTTGAGACAAGGTTAGATATATGAGATCACCTTGTAACGGTATTTTTATACAGTTATACACTGGAACTCTGTGTGTATTATGCATGGAAGAGGACTTCCAATATTTTGAAAAGTATATATGTATATATAAATACTGAATATTTTGCGACTTCATCGCATTAAGATATCAACTTTGTTCATTTCTTCTTAACCAAGACTTTCTTGAGTACTATGAGAATGCTCATATATTGTAAATTATTATACATATTATTTCGGTGGGCTTGTTGCTCACCCTTGCTTTCTTCTTTCATCACACAACATCAGATAGATAAGATGAACAGGACCAAGCTCCCAATTCGCAAGCGGATAGGAAACGTTCCGCAGCTTTCTGGAAGCGTTGAGGCCGCTGTAGCTGAGGTAGAAATTACCAATAGGCTAAGTTTTCAACTAATGATGTACCAGACTTATGTATATTATGAGTTGTAATAATGGCAGAGAAATGTAAATTTATTCAGAAACCTGTTTAAGGTGTATTGACATATAATTGTGGAATAAAATGACTTGTGATTATTTTTGGATGTTCATCTCTGAGACTATAACTTGTGGTGTGTGTGTTTATTGTGGGGTCACAGTACAGAGTAGTTGATTAATTATTAAGACTGGGTGTTATTAAGGGAAATGGAACTCGTGACAACCCGGATCCCCGACCCCGGATTTGGGGGTGTTACAGAAGTGGTATCAGAGCTAAGCGTTATAAACCTCAGAGATGATGTGACGTTAAGATAATAAGTTCACTAAGATAATAAGAACTCTTGCCAAGTTCATAGTCGGGCTACCAACGTAGTACTGACTGTTAAAACCCTTATGGGAACCCTTATAAATATCGTGATAGAAGCGTAGTTCGTTATCGTATATGGTAGCGGGACTCCGAACCCTGAGGTTGAGGAGCAACAACGCGATGATGTTTTATTACTTATTGGTAGATCAGGCATCCTACTTTTGAGAATCAATTATGTATAATTATAACTTGTGGCAGATAATGGCAATTAACTGTAAATTTATCAAGTAATCATTTTGGGTTGTAGTAACTTTTAATTGTGGATTCAAGGACTTGTACTTATTTCAATTTCATCTCTGAGACTATAACGGGTTGTGGTGTGTGTTAGTACGGGGTCACAGCATAAGGTTATTTATTTTTAATTAAGTGAAGTGATATTGTGGAAAGAAAGACCGTGACGACCCGGATCCCTGACCCCGGATCTGGGGTGGAAAGGAATATAAAGGCAATAGAGTTTGAGGAATGATAAGGAAGTTGGGTATGAGGAAACCCTAAAGAATCGTAGCAATAGAAATAGAAAAGTATGTAATCGTCAGGATGAGGGTGATTCACCATGAGTTAAATTAATGGTTGAAGGAATAAGAGATACATATATTTTATCCCCTGTAAGTTGGGAGGATTTGAGGAAACCTTGAGATAGTTCGAAGGATAAATATTGAGACACGGATAGACTGAGGAGACAAGAAAGTAAGAAATTAGGAAAATTAGATGAAGGAAGTGACCTTCAAGAATGTGAAGTGTAAGACTGGTGGCATGATACCCAGAAAGGGAGACGCCCGGTATGAAAGATATCCCAACATTGAGATGACTGTTGAGATAAACAACAAAAGTAAATACGGAATTATTAAGAAGAAGTTCACGTTGAACACGACCAATATCTTCCAGAACATCCTTGTTATCGTTACCAAATTAGGCAAGAAAAGTGGATAACCGTTGTTATCTTTTGGAGGCCATATTGATTGACCTCATTTTGAATACAGATGTTATTGTGAAAATTAGGAATATACTATCGAGGGGGGAATGATTGAATAAGATACCCTTATCAGGGATATATGACTTTATTTATCCATGGAAGGATGTTTGTACCTTTTTAAAGGTGGAATTAAGGACAGAACATCGGTAACTTAAAACGAATCCTAGGGAAATGCATAAAGGTTGGCATTTCACCCTTAATAGGGATAGTATGAGTTTTGACAGTATGAATTGGAAATGATTAAGGTAATAACAACCTTTAAGAATCAGTGGAGAATTTTTTTTTCAGAAGTATTTAGACAATGATTCTGGTATTAATAAATGGTATCTTGATATGCCCTGTATCTAGGGAATACAGGAGGAACGATTCAAGGATAACCTTAGAGGTTTTACAAGGAGAAAGGTAATATTCAAAATTCTCAAGAATAGAAATGTTGATAAAGGAAATATGACGTAATTATAATAATGCCAAGTGGGGCACGTGTTAAACCACGAGAAGGTATGGATCGAACCAGTAATGGTCGAAATTATTCAGGGCAATTAGGACTTAAGATAAAAGATGTTCTAATTATGATTGAGAGTCAGTCGTGACGATGATTAACCTCTAAAGACTGAGGCAATAACTTATGGAAAAATGGTGATATTTTTTTTTTACTCATCATATTTTAAGGAAAACATCTTCACATAAGCTGTGATTGAAATAAGGTAGAAAATTTATTTGGAGGTGGTTAAAATGACATTGACTGTAAGGAAATTTACTATCAGGAAAGGCCAAAGAGGTGGCCGACAATTTAAAGGTAAGAGGATAATTATAGGCGCTTGTGCCAAAGGAATACAGTGATGATGGTTAAAGCTATGCAGGTTGTATTATGGTTTGGAAGATTGACATTCCTTCTGATGACTGTGCAATACCCAACCGTAATAGTAGTTGGTAAAGGTTTAATTCGCGTAATCGCCATGAGCGGGCTATCTATCTCAGAAGATACTATCTTGAGATAAGCCAGGACCATATTTCAAAAAGGACTAGACGAACCCTTGAGTTAAGTCTTCTATTTAAGGTATACGATTAAGAATGGTATTAACCTGCTATCGTTGCTTTGACTGAAACTCTTCTGCAATTTTATCTACTTCATGTCATGAAAGTACGTCAGAGTTTAGAGTGTTCTTCATGAATTGTGATTGGTGGTTATGTTAACTCCTTAGAAGAATTTTATACGAGATGTATGGACTCCGTATGGTTAGATATTAAAATTTCATGGAAAGTGAATGACAACAGTAGGTCAGTGGTGGACCATAGTAATGCAGCAATGATTCTACGAGTAATGAGCTGATTACAACCGTGAGAGTTGTATTGGAATGGATGTTGAGATTGAGTACCACTAATCGGGTCGTGGTAGTGTATAAGTTATCATTGATAGACTAATTAAGTAGAGTATCTACCTATTGAATATTTATTCCCTCTTATGAAAAGAGAGTCGTATTACTATATGAGGAAGGTTGCGGTGCAAGCATAGAATTCTAGTAACGATGATGTCTAGAATGAGATCCCAGATTCGATTTTCGATATCGAGGGAGTTTCAAAGGTGATTGTGTATAAGCTCGAGGAAGAGCATGGGTCCATAGAATGATGGACGGAATAGCAAAAATATTTAGGCATGTGAAATACGATGCTATAATACTGGATGTTGATATAAATACATATATGTTTTGTTCTCCTATGACAAACCTCTATAGTTCAGAGGTAGGTTCCAAGCCAGATATTTTGTGGCAGTATATTTTTTTTATATTTACAATTCTCTTCAATTCGTTCTTTTCTCTTCTTTTCATTTCATATAAACTGAGAAGAACAACCCTTCCAGAAGGGGAGGTATTGCCGAATGACTATCTATCTGTGTGATAGAAGCCGAGTAGGATACCAGCTATTATTTAATTGCTTGTCAAGTACTAAAGGCTGGCCACCTTCTGTACTAACTATGCAATATAACAAGTGTTCATGATCATAGTGATCTCTCAATGAATTCTTTTACTTCTATATGATGGATCAAGCTTTCGAAGATGGAAGCAGCTAAAGGAAGTAGTATCAGTACGGTAGTATTCCGATTCTAACGCGTTCGTGATACTAAGGTTGACATGGTTATTAAAAGGTTATAGAACGCTAACGGGCAAAAGTATAACCAGTATAATATTAGGAACGGAAGGTAGTAGCGATTATGAACTGGAAAAGAATGGGTATTGAGAAGCAAAAGCTCTAATGCTAAAAGTTATAATGAGAGTCTGTGCAATAGACTTGAAAGAGTTTGGAATGATCACTTAACGCGGATTGAGTTTTCTCACGATAATAGATCATATGTCAGTATTAAGATATCGCCTTATGAGATCCTTGAGGGAAGACAATGTCGATCTCCCTTATGATAGGATGATGTTGCAGAGCGCAAGATGCTCAGACCAGTAGTGGTCCAAAGGACCAAGGATATAATAGATCTAATCAGAGGACGGCTAGTAGTAGCCCAAGATGGACATAAAAAGTATGTTGATTTGACACGAAAGCACAAAGAATAGGAAATAGGGGACCTAGTAATGTTAAAGGTATCCCTTGGAAAGGATTGATGAGGTTCAAAAAGAAAGGAAAGTTTAAGTCCACAAATTATTGGACCCTTGGATATATTAAGACGTATTGGGGAGTTAGTATATGAGCTAGCCCTACCCCCGAACCTGTAGCAAGTTCATGTCGTGTTCCACGTATCATTGTTAAGGAAGTGTAATTCGGATGCCAGATAAATAAGGGCATATGAGCGCATAGACATGCAACCCGACGTAACCTATATGGAGCAACCAGGAAGGGTCATAGAGTAAAAAGGAACAAATGCTTAGGAGAAGGGTTATCAAACTAGGCAGAGTTTGGTGGTAGGACCACAATGTGGGAAAATTTACTCGAGAGTTAGAAAGTGCAATACTAAGAGAGTATCCCTATTCATTTTTTTATCTGATTCCGGGACGGAATCCTTTTAAGGAGGGGAGACTGTAATAACCCCAATTTTTGGAAAATTTTTGAAACCCTTATGAATAGTGTTTTTGCTAAATGAGAAAACTTTTCATGCCACGCTATGTAGGGGTTCTGTTATTGATCTTCTGGGGTATTATTAGTACTCTATGGGGTATATAAGTGTATGTAAAGATCGTCAGAATCCAATTCCGAACACTTTGATTTTTCCCGGAAATCCACTAGATACGGAAAGAATTGAGTATAAGGTAACAGAATGAAAAGGATTTAAATTAAAGGATTATAATAGAGGATCATAAAAAGGAATATAATGTATTGAGAAAGGTTAAGGGAACCTAAGTAATAAGATCCCGGGTATGATCCCTCAAACGATAAACGAAAACGAAAGTTAAGCGAACCGTATAACAGATCAGCGGTCATTAGGTAAACAATTAGAAGCTAATCAAAGAGATTAGTGGGGATGATGTCATCCAACCAATAGAAAGAGGACAAAGGAGGGATGATGACATCACAAAGTGATGCAAGCATGACATAAGAAGGAAGGAAATGTGGTGGAGTATTAACCACACAAAATCAAGGGTAAATGGGTAATTGACCTAAAACAAAACAAAACTTCATCCACCAAGCCAATCATTTCATTTTCATCAAAAAAAACACAAAATATTTCTCTTCACCAAGGTTGCTCTCGGCTTTTTTTCAATTTCAAAGGGAAGATTTTCAAAACTCAAGATCAAGGCTTCCTAAATTGGTAAGATAATTCCCTAGTCATCCTTATGCATAGTTATGGCTATCTTATGAGTTTAAGCCTTCAATTCTTTCTCAATCTTCTTCAAGAAATCAATGAAGAAGACAATGAATAGTGATTTCAAAGTTTTTAACTTGATTTTTTCTTGTTTTCCTTTAAGATCCAAGCATCCCTAAGACTTCTCAAGGCTTCTTAAGGCTTCCTAGCTACTCCCACCACTTCAAGGAAGGTATATCATCTCCAAACCCTAGCTTTAATTTGTATATTAGGTTGATTATGGTTGTGAGGGTAAAGATTAGCTTGAAACTTGTTTGTTTAAGAGTTTGGGTTGGAATGGTGGTGATTGATTTGTTGAAATCTTATGATTTGGTTAAAGAATGTAGTATAGTTTAAATTCAAGCTTTTGGATTAAGTAGATTGATTATAATGAGTTGATTTGGGGCTGTTTTAATGTAGTTTAGATGGAGGTTTGATTGGGTTGTGAATTGGGGTTGAATTGTGATGGTTTTGGAATGGTTTAAATTTGGGAAATCGCGTAAACATAGCCGTCGTAATGTCCGATTTACTTTAGACTGCTTTTGTTCATAACCTTTGGACCCGAGAACTCCCTGCTAGATTTTGACCATTGCCATGTTTAGATAGTTCATGTTACGAGCTTCGTTTTGATATGTAGTTCGTTTGATTCCGATGCACGGTTTAGGAGAAACGACCGTTTTAAGTAACGGCGTTTCGCGAACGAAACTTTTCCCCTCGCCTTACTTTGAAACATAGGTTAAAGACCAAAAAGGGTTAATTAATGTATGAAACAATTATGGTAAGAGTGTTAGGCAGTTGGTAAGACACTCGCGAAGGAATCACCTTAAAACTCGTAATGGTTAAATTATTAAAAATGGTGGAGCCGAGGGTACTCGAGTGACTTAAGAGAATCAGTGAGCGCAAAACGAGCGTTAGAGTCTAAGTTGGTTAAAGTAAAGATTTACAAGTGACTTTGGTTTAATTCCAACTTACTTGTTGTTTATAGGTTACCAGACTCGTCCCGAGCCGATTGTAACCCCCAGCCGCTCAGGCAAGTTTTCTATCCGTTATACTGTTGTTGTGATGTATACACTTGTATATGCATTATCTTGTAATAGATGCACGATGGTTATATTAGCAAATTCTTGCGATATATTGTAGCATGTGATATGGTATATACGCATGCCTGTTTCGTATTCTTGCCATATATATCCGTTGATTCAGTTGATAATACCTATGCTAGAGAATAGCGGTAATTTGCATATACCCTTAGTATAGGGACCCAAAGGTGAAAACATTTTCTAAAACCGGGAGTTGAGGATCCCGAGTAGATTTGATATATATATATATATATTTATATATATATATGGTTATAGTTTTCAAAACTATTAATCGAATAAGGTTTATTCGATAACTTTATTTTATTAATGAATATTATCTTGAATATTCATTCGAGGACTTATGACTCCTTTATATTATTTATTGAATATTACTTGAATATTCATTTGAGGATGTATGACTCCGTTATTTTATTTAATGAATATTATTTATAATATTCATTCGAGGTATTATGACTCCGCTTATTATTTAATAATATTCTTTAATTTATTAAAGAATAATGTTTCGATAATCAAACTTATTTTCGATTATTCAAATAAAGATAGTACTTTTGTATAAGTATATCCTTGATTATTTAATTTTCATTCAAGTAAGAGTTTTAAAACTTCTACTTCAATTATTTTATAAAGATTATTCTTTATGGAAATATTATTTAAATAATAATATCCATATATTTCTTTTTATTGAGACTGATTTACTTTATTAAATCAGCATTATTCCAAACACTCTTTAAAGTGTTTTCAAGTCTTTAAAATGATTTTTAAAAGTTAGAGCGGATCCCAAAACTCATTTTTATATTTAAGATCCTCCTTTCGAAGGGGATTTAAATACTCGCTCAAAACCTGAGGGATCCGGCTCTGTGGTGTGTTTTATATTCGCAACAAGGTTGCTGTCTTGATAAAAGAGTTTTGATTACTTACCCAACACTCGGGAAGTAAAATTCTTGGAACAAGTTAATCCATTAACAGGCATCGCCTGGGAAATATCGGTGAGTTTTCCTTTCCAACTAGATACGACTTCTTGGTGGAGCCGTATCAACAAGTTTCTACTTGGGGAAAGTGGGGACGAGCTTTACGTTTCAGAGTCATGGATTTCATCTGAACTAGGAGTGGCGTAAGTGGCCGAGTAGCGCCGGCCCAGCCTTATTATATTGGCCCAAATGGCCTAGAAGTTCCGCTAGGGCGGTCCATTCCTTAGGAGTTCAGTGTTCGGTTGACAAGTAAATCCGACAGGTTCTCCTCTACATGTAGAAAATGGTGGGGTTGCACTACTACGACTGATCATCGTAAGTGGTCTTCCTGGCGCGGCAAACTCCCGTAATGAGTTCATCATCCAATTGGATATTTCTGCAACACTACCCAGAGCACTTCAATAGAAAGGCTACGGTTGGGCGATTGTTGAGTGTTGGCAGGGTCAAGTTTTCAAAATGATGTTTGCATCAAATGAAGTATCTCATAACTTCATTTTATTTTGATGATATTTTAAAGGTTGAATCTATTCAAGTATTATCTTGTAGTCTCATCTATGTGATGAACTTTTGAACTAATTATAACTTGAACGGTGGTAGTTCAAGTAGTATTTGGAAAGGATATAAGTATATTGGAGTATCTTGTAACTTCATCTTTTAAACTTATATCTAGTAAATGATTATCTTTTGCATGACAAAGATTTTCAGAAAAACGTTGAGACAAGGTTAGATATATGAGATCACCTTGCAACGGTATTTTTATACAGTTATACACTGGAACTCTGTGTGTATTATGCATGGAAGAGGACTTCCAATATTTTGAAAAGTATATATGTATATATAAATACTGAATATTTTGCGACTTCATCGCATTAAGATATCAACTTTGTTCATTTCTTCTTAACCAAGACTTTCTTGAGTACTATGAGAATGCTCATATATTGTAAATTATTATACATATTATTTCGGTGGGCTTGTTGCTCACCCTTGCTTTCTTCTTTCATCACACAACATCAGATAGATAAGATGAACAGGACCAAGCTCCCAATTCGCAAGCAGATAGGAAACGTTCCGCAGCTTTCTGGAAGCGTTGAGGCCGCTGTAGCTGAGGTAGAAATTACCAATAGGCTAAGTTTTCAACTAATGATGTACCAGACTTATGTATATTATGAGTTGTAATAATGGCAGAGAAATGTAAATTTATTCAGAAACCTGTTTAAGGTGTATTGGCATATAATTGTGGAATAAAATGACTTGTGATTATTTTTGGATGTTCATCTGTGAGACTATAACTTGTGGTGTGTGTGTTTATTGTGAGGTCACAGTACAGAGTAGTTGATTAATTATTAAGATTGGGTGTTATTAAGGGAAATGGAACTCGTGACAACCCGGATCCCCGACCCCGGATTTGGGGGTGTTACAGATACTTCATTTGATGCAAACATCATTTTGAAAACTTGACCCTACCAACACTCAACAATCGCCCAACCGTAGCCTTTCTATCGAAGTGCTCTGGGTAGTGTTGCAGAAATATCCAATTGGATGATGAACTCATTACGGGAGTTTGCCGCGCCAGGAAGACCACTTACGATGATCAGTCGTAGTAGTGCAACCCCACCATTTTCTACATGTAGAGGAGAACCTGTCGGATTTACTTGTCAACCGAACACTGAACTCCTAAGGAATGGACCGCCCTAGCGGAACTTCCAGGCCATTTGGGCCAATATAATAAGGCTCGGCCGGCGCTACTCGGCCACTTATGCCACTCCTAGTTCAGATGAAATCCATGACTCTGAAACGTAAAGCTCGTCCCCACTTTCCCCAAGTAGAAACTTATTGATACGGCTCCACCAAGAAGTCGTATCTAGTTGGAAAGGAAAACTCACCGATATTTCCCAGGCGATGCCTGTTAATGGATTAACTTGTTCCAAGAATTTTACTTCCCGAGTGTTGGGTAAGTAATCAAAACTCTTTTATCAAGACAGCAACCTTGTTGCAAATATAAAACACACCACAGAGCCGGATCCCTCAGGTTTTGAGCGAGTATTTAAATCCCCTTCGAAAGGAGGATCTTAAATATAAAAATGAGTTTTGGGATCCGCTCTAACTTTTAAAAATCATTTTAAAGACTTGAAAACACTTTAAAGAGTGTTTGGAATAATGTTGATTTAATAAAGTAAATCAGTCTCAATAAAAAGAAATATCTGGATATTATTATTTAAATAATATTTCCATAAAGAATAATCTTTATAAAATAATGGAAGTAGAAGTTTTAAAACTCTTACTTGAATGAAAATTAAATATTCAAGGATATACTTATATAAAAGTACTATCTTTATTTGAATAATCGAAAATAAGTTTGATTATCGAAACATTATTCTTTAATAAATTAAAGAATATTATTAAATAATAAGCGGAGTCATAATACCTCGAATGAATATTATAAATAATATTCATTAAATAAAATAACGGAGTCATACATCCTCAAATGAATATTCAAGTAATATTCAATAAATAATATAAAGGAGTCATAAGTCCTCGAATGAATATTCAAGATAATATTCATTAATAAAATAAAGTTATCGAATAAACCTTATTCGATTAATAGTTTTGAAAACCATAACCATATATATATATATATATAAATATATATATATATATCAAATCTACTCGGGATCCTCAACTCCCGGTTTTAGAAAATGTTTTCACCTTTGGGTCCCTATACTAAGGGTATATGCAAATTACCGCTATTCTCTAGCATAGGTATTATCAACTGAATCAACGGATATATATGGCAAGAATACGAAATAGGCATGCATATATACCATATCACATGCTACAATATATCGCAAGAATTTGCTAATATAACCATCGTGCATCTATTACAAGATAATGCATATACAAGTGTATACATCACAACAACAGTATAACGGATAGAAAACTTGCCTGAGCGGCTGGGGGTTACAATCGGCTCGGGACGAGTCTGGTAACCTATAAACAACAAGTAAGTTGGAATTAAACCAAAGTCACTTGTAAATCTATACTTTAACCAACTTAGACTCTAACGCTCATTTTGCGCTCACTGATTCTCTTAAGTCACTCGAGTACCCTCGGCTCCACCATTTTTAATAATTTAACCATTACGAGTTTTAAGGCGATTCCTTCGTGAGTGTCTTACCAACTGCCTAACACTCTTACCATAATTGTTTCATACATTAATTAACCCTTTTTGGTCTTTAACCTATGTTTCAAAGTAAGGCGAGGGGAAAAGTTTCGTTCGCGAAACCCCGTTACTTAAAACGGTCGTTTCTCCTAAACCGTGCATCGGAATCAAACGAACTACATATCAAAACGAAGCTCGTAACATGAACTATCTAAACATGGAAATGGTCAAAATCTAGCAGGGAGTTCTCGGGTCCAAAGGTTATGAACAAAAGCAGTCTAAAGTAAATCGGACATTACGACGGCTATGTTTACGCGATTTCCCAAATTTAAACCATTCCAAAACCATCACAATTCAACCCCAATTCACAACCCAATCAAACCTCCATCTAAACTACATTACAACAGCCCCAAATCAACTCATTATAATCAATCTACTTAATCCAAAAGCTTGAATTTAAACTATACTACATTCTTTAACCAAATCATAAGATTTCAACAAATCAATCACCACCATTCCAACCCAAACTCTTAAACAAACAAGTTTCAAGCTACTCTTTACCCTCACAACCATAATCAACCTAATATACAAATTAAAGCTAGGGTTTGGAGATGATATACCTTCCTTGAAGTGGTGGGAGTAGCTAGGAAGCCTTAAGAAGCCTTGAGAAGTCTTAGGGATGCTTGGATCTTAAAGGAAAACAAGAAAAAATCAAGTTAAAAACTTTGAAATCACTATTCATTGTCTTCTTCATTGATTTCTTGAAGAAGATTGAGAAAGAATTGAAGGCTTAAACTCATAAGATAGCCATAACTATGCATAAGGATGACTAGGGAATTATCTTACCAATTTAGGAAGCCTTGATCTTGAGTTTTGAAAATCTTCCCTTTGAAATTGAAAAAAAGCCGAGAGCAACCTTGGTGAAGAGAAATATTTTGTGTTTTGTTTGATGAAAATGAAATGATTGGCTTGGTGGATGAAGTTTTGTTTTGTTTTAGGTCAATTACCCATTTACCCTTGATTTTGTGTGGTTAATACTCCACCATATTTCCTTCCTTCTTATGTCATGCTTGCATCACTTTGTGATGTCATCATCCCTCCTTTGTCCTCTTTTTATTGGTTGGATGACATCATCCCCACTAATCTCTTTGATTAGCTTCTAATTGTTTGCCTAATGACCGCTGATCTGTTATACGGTTCGCTTAACTTTCGTTTTCGTTTATCGTTTGAGGGATCATACCCGGGATCTTATTACTTAGGTTCCCTTAACCTTTCTCAATACATTATATTCCTTTTTATGATCCTCTATTATAATCCTTTAATTTAAATCCTTTTCATCCTGTTACCTTATACTCAATTCTTTCCGTATCTAGTGGATTTCCGGGAAAAATCAAAGTGCTCGGAATTGGATTCTGACGATCTTTACATACACTTATATACCCCATAGAGTACTAATAATATCCCAGAAGATCAATAACAGAACCCCTACATAGTGTGGCATGAAAAGTTTTCTCATTTAGCAAAAACACTATTCATAAGGGTTTCAAAAATTTTCCAAAAATTGGGGTTATTACAGATATCATGTCTAATATGATTTGTGTTTAGTTTTCAGATCTTACTTAACAGGATAAATCAGTACTTAACTGGAAATCAGTACTTATACTGAAGTCAGGACTTAAGATATCAGAACTTAAGTTGTCAGAACTTAAGTTATCAGGAGATATTTATCAGGAGATAATATCAGGACTTAAGGAGGCTTTCAGATAAGGAAGGCGGCTGATTGAAAGGAAAGAAGATTAAGACAAACATAAGAGGAGATATGCATGGAGAAGAATTCTATAAGGAATAGAATACTTGGAAGAAAAGATAACTGATTGATATATATTCGGAAGTAGAATTATATTCGATATCAATTATAAGATTATCTTGTAACTGTGTGTCTATATAAACACAGCATAGGGTTTACACTATATGTGTTATCATAATTGAGTTTATTATTCATTGTAACCCTAGCAGCTCTCGTGATAATTTGTTCATCACTGAGAGAGAACAGTTCTTTGTAACAGAGTTTATTGTGTTGAATAAAATATGTGTTCTGTTACTTGAGTTCTTATATTCGATTTGATTGTAGTAAACACTGTATTCAACCCCCTTCTACAGCGTCTGTGACCTAACAAGTGGTATCAGAGCAATCTGTTAACATACATACAGTAAAGATCCAAAAATAATCATGTCTGAAGAAGCACAAACTCCAACCAAGCCCACCAAAACTGAAGAAAGTCCAAAGACTCAAATCCATAATCGATATGAGACTATTAGGGTTCCCATATTGAAACCTTTTGAGTATCCCATATGGAAGGTGAGGATATCTATATTTCTGGAAGCTACAGATCCAGAATACCTTGACAGAATTAATGAAGGAACACATAAGCCAACCAAGTTCTCTGTTATAGTTGCAGATCATCCAGCACAGACTGTACCAAAGGAGAAAAGTGAATATACAGCTGAAGATATCTCATCTATTGCAAAGGATGCAAAGGTAAGACATTTGCTGCACAGTGCCATTGATAATGTAATGTCAAATAGGGTAATTAACTGCAAGTATGCAAATGAGATATGGGATGCCTTGAGGACAAGGTTCCAGGGAACTGATTCAATTAAGAAGAACAGGAGGACTATACTCACTCAAGAGTATGAGCACTTTGACTCAAAACCTGATGAGTCATTAACTGGTTTATATGATAGATTTGTTAAACACTTGAATGATCTGTCACTGGTAGATAAGGAATATGATCTTGAAGATACTAATCTTAAATTCCTTTTAGCTCTTCCTGAAAGTTGGGATTTGAAGGCCACAACAATAAGAGACAACTATACTCTTGATGAAACTACTCGTTATGAAATTTATGGTATGCTCAAGACTCATGAACTTGAGATGGATCAAAGAAGCAAGAGGCATGGGAGAAAATCAAGAACAGTTGCTCTTAAGGCTGAGGAGGAATCCCCTAAAGTGGTTGTCTCAAAGAAAGGCAAAGGAAAGGCTCTCATCACAAAGTCTGATACCGAGTCATCAAGTCCTGATAGTGTTGAGGATTCAGAAACTGAAAGTCTATCTGAGATGGACCCTGATGAAGAGATGATGAAGCTGTGTGCTCTTATGGTGAAAGGAATCACAAAGATTGTATACAAGAAATTCAGAAGGGGAAAGAAGTTTTCCAGGAAAGGTGCAAGTTAAAGGTACCTCAAACAAACTATGCTTTTCATACCCATGATATTACTAAGTTGAGAAGATATCTTAAAACCATGTTCATTAGTTATAGAGATCAAACTTTAACATGTGAAAGATTAACTTCTGAAAATCTTGCTTATAAAAAGAGGAATGATTATTTAGAAAAAGAGTTAGTTATGTTATATCAAACTCAGAAAGATAGAGATGATGTTTTCTATGTTACACCCTCCAAACCCGGGTCAGAAGTTTGGGGTCCACACACACACAAACCATATTTTTAACCTGCTTATAACAATAATAAAGATATTAATAATATGCAGTGACCCTACTTACCAACTACCACGGACCGCCACAGGTTAAAGTATGTACACAAGCCAGACACACACTTATATTACAAACCGTTCAAATCCCAACTATTCAAACTCATAACTAAGTATTAAATATTATTATAAACTTTTACAAACTTATATTATCTCAAAAGATGCCTAGTAGCTTAATTGATCAACCTGAACCCCTAGCTCTCGCACTGGACTGGGGGATCCTCGCTACCAACTTGTTCCTTTTTAACTAGAAAAGAACATAAACAACATCGCACAAATGAGCTAACTAGCTCAGCAAGTCACAATGACAAAACTGAGAATAATGATCATCAAGTAAAAAGGGTTATGATATCAAGTGAACAATGAATTATGATTTAGAATTGGATATTATATTTTTATTTAAAAAAAACCAAGGTTAGGTTGCTGATCAGTCACACACTAACCCCGAGCAAAGCACACAACACTGCTCTAACTACTGGATCCAAGGCACATATTGGCCTAACTTGACCATTAATATGGTCTGACCATGAATCTGGTCCATAATTTTATAAAAACAATCCAATTCTAACATAATAACAGAATAAATAATGTAAAGCAATAAACAGAATCATAAACAACATTAGATGTTCGATAATGAAATGGTTTCAATCTTCACAAGGATCAATATGGAAATTTCCAAGCTTAGCTGTTAAGTAATGAAAGAATTGGATAACAAAGGAATCAACGTTTCAAGGTTACAAGGATTTGGTCTTTCAAAGCATAAGGTACAATGGTTTGAATATGTAAGTGATTCGGTTCAGTGTTTGGTATTTAGTTTGTATGTATTTGTGGTATAGTATCGTATATTTGTGGTTCGTATTTGGGTGTACAACAATCAATGGTTTAGAAAGAATAAGGTTTACAGCTCAAGATCAATAACTGGAATCAGGGTTTAGGATTCAGTGCTTCAAAGCACTTGCAATATAGAACAGGATTATCGATCAACTACAATATATCTCGAGAAAGTTCAGAACACTTGCCTGGTACTAGCTTGCTATATTGTACTAACTTCCGATCACAACCGTCTTACTCCTCGACTATCTGTTTCCCTTTTCTACGCCTTGCCTCTTCTACTCACATATCATAAGCATCTATCAATATTCAACTCATACGATTCTATTCGACATACACTTCTATCTATCTTTCGTTTCACCCAAATCCGATTAACGGATTGAAAGTTACGCTATAAACAAGTAAACATCGAACATATAGATCGACAGTCAAACAACAAGTCACATATAACACATAAAACGTCAAATAATCAATGACATATCATTTATAAAGGAGTAAACAGGCTTTCAGGTATTTAAAATGATTTTTAAAATATTTTTCGGAATTAAAACGGGTCGTTGGATCAATTTCAGAGTAATAAACAGGGTTCGGTTGGAGAAATCTGGCTTCAAAACAATTTTATAATAATTATCGAGCCTTGAAAACAATTTAGAATAATATTTTAAAGCTCGAAACTATTTTTCGAAATTTTTAAATCATTTTTAAATAATTAAATCTAATTAAATAATTAATTAAAATCAATTAATAATTAATTAAATCAATTAATCAATTAATTTTTGAATTAGTTGACCAATTAATCAATTAAATATTAACTGAAATTAATTAACTAATTAATTCATATTTATTTTTGAATTAAAAATAATTTTTGGAATTAAAATAATAATTTTTGGAATTTTCAGAAATTAAAATTGAATTTTTATAATTAAAATAAATAGAAAATATGATTTTTAAATATTTTTAAAACAGGAATCCTAAATTTGCAAGTTCTGAAAAGTTCAGGGACTGAACTTCATCGTTTTCAAAATAACAGGGGATAAAGTGCAATTTTGCACCCCCGTCGCCGGAAAACGTCCTGTCTCACCGGAGACAACGTTCCCGGAATCCTCACACCTCCACAAGCTCCAGTTTTAATCTATAATTCAACAGGAATCTAACCATACCATTCAATCACACAGACAACCCCTGAATAGGCCGGAAAATGGCCAAGAAGTTCGCCGGTTTCCGGCGAACTCGACGAAAGTTTCAAAACACAACTCCCTTCGATTCACGAATCCTCTGTTAACGAACTATATACCAATCGATTGCAAATTTCATAAGGAACACAACACACTATAATTCAACAGCTAATAACCCCTAGATCAAAAAGCCCTAAATTTCAATTAAGAACATTCATACGGGTTATAAACCCTAATTTCAAAATTCGAAAATCAAACTCAATTTTGAAAATGTTATTGAACTCCAAATCAGTCATATGACATATGAAAATCATCAGGAAAACAAGCTCTACAATATGCAATCATCAAATCATCCAAACAATCATCTGAACAAAAATCATATTTTTAATTAAAATTATTCGAAAATTAATAAAATTATAGAAAAATAACCTTGATTTCTGCAGGTGTATGGATCACAGATTCTAATAGAGCTCGTCAAGACCTTTGTTTTGGTTACTCAAGCTTTCCAAACTGAATTCAATAACACCTCCAAAAGCTTGTTTGATTCTTGAAAGTTTATATGAATATATAGATTTTCTCTGTAAAATTATAGAATTACTGTTTGCAAATGATTTTCGGTACGAAATAAAATTCGATAAAGGCTATTTATAATTACGGAAAATTAGTATTCTGTTGGATCATTCCGGATATAAAATGATACGTTTATTTATAAAAACTGATGCAAACGGTACCGGTTTTCGAGATAATTATCCAAACCAGTACAATTTGTACTGCGATCTTGGTCTCAGCGCTTGGTTACACGTATTACGAGGTGATAATTGTGATAGTTTAATAAAAAGATCCCGTTTATCAAAAATACGAGTTTTATTGATTTACCGAAACAAATAATGTATCGAAAATGTTGCGCCGGGACCCGCGCAGGACAAACTGTACGCTGGATCGAAAAAGTCGAAACATGGAAAATGCTTGGAATATTACAATTAGGTTAGGAAGGAGTTTTCGGAAGAGTTTCGGGTTATAAAAACATAAAAACGGATGACATTGGTTGGTTCCCGATTGTATAAAATAGTTTTTAAATACCCGGAAAAAGATTTTATAAAATCCATATATTTCCTATAAAATCATAAATCAACATAAAAATATATAGGAAGATATGACAATTATCTATAATTTATTTTGGACATATAAAAATTAAAATACTCAATTAATATTATTTTTTAAACATCCAAACACATTTAACAATTAACAAATAATTCACTAAATAAATACTAAACATACATAATAATTAATAATTATACGATATATCCTAGATACTACATTCTATGTTAGAGATGAAGTGCTTAAAATGAATGAATCTCTAAAAACTGAGTTAGAAAAGGAAAGATAGATTATCAGGACTTGGACTAACTCTGGCAGAACAACTCAGAATTTGTTAAGTAGTGGAAATTGGAAAGAGGGCTTAGGTTATGGAGATGATAAGAATAATAAAGGAACTGTAGAAATTGAGCCTATAGTTGTTAAACAAAAGCCAAAGGTAAATCCTGTTAAGTTTGTAGTCGTAAAGTCTGATATTGATAAATCAGAAGTTAAAGAGAAATTACCTTCTGACAAACCAAAATAGGATAAGTCAACTGAAGTTAACATAGGCTTAATGACAAAGAAGCAGCTTAAGCATAAGCTGAAATATGTTAAAAATGTAAACAAGGTAAAGCCACCTAGGAAAAATAGGAATGGAAAGGTAGATGTGAATAAAAGCAATGATTATAAGCCTGTTCCTAATGCTCCTAGAAAGAAATGTTATAATTGTGGAAATTCTAACCATCTGGCTTCTTTTTGCAGGAAGAATAAGAACATAAACTCCTTACCTTCAAAATCAGGAGTTAAGAGTCAGTCTGTTAGATATAGGCCACAAAATCCTTGTTTTCATTGTGGTAGTTTATGGCATTCCATTTATACTTGTAAGGAATATCATAGTTTGTAATATGATTATTATCAAATAAAACCTTATTTAAAGAAAGTTACCATTATTCCTTCTAGTGTAAGTTCTGATATAAAGTCTGATATTGTAAATTTCTGATAAGAAAACTGTTAACATAAACTCTGATGCTAAATCCGCTGCAAATGTTAACAAACTTAATAAGGCCAAAGGATCCAAGCAAGTCTGGGTCCTTAAAACTAATCACTAGTGGTCTTTGTGATTGCAGGGCAACAAGAAAAACATCCTAGTTCTGGACAGTGGATGTTCAGGATATATGACTGGAAATAAAGCCCTGCTATTAGACTTTGTGGAGAAAGCTAGCCCAGGTGTTTCTTATGGAGATGGCAATATGGGAAAAACTCTGGGATATGGCAATATCAATCTTGGGAATCTCATCATTGAAAAAGTAGCTCTGGTCTCAGGACTTAAACATAATTTGCTGAGTGTTAGTCAAATCTGTGACAGAGGTTATCATGTGGATTTCTTTTAAGAACACTTTGAAGTAGTAAGCAAATCTACAGGCAAACTTGTTCTAAAAGGATACATGCATGGTAAGATTTATGAAGCCAAGTTTTCAACAAGTACTGTTGGTTCTGCAATCTGTCTGTTAAGTAGAGCATCAATTGAAGAAAGCTGGAATTGGCACAAGAAACTCTCTCATTTAAATTTCAACAATATAAATGAACTAGTCAAGAAAGATCTTGTGAGAGGACTGCCAAAATCAGTATTTGCTCCTGATGGCCTTTGTGATTCATGTCAAAAGGCAAAATAAAGAAAATCTTCATTCAAGAGCAAGACTGAATCTTCAATTCTTGAGCCTTATCACCTACTACATGTTGATCTATTTGGTCCAGTGAATGGCATGTCTATTGCAAAGAAGAAATATGCTATGGTCATAGTGGATGAGTTCACCAGATACACATGGGTGTATTTCTTGCACACAAAAAGTGAAACTGCATCTATCTTGATTGATCATGTCAAACAACTGGATAAATTGGTTAAAGACTCTGTGAAAATCATAAGAAGTGATAATGGCACTGAGTTCAAGAATTTGATTATGGAAGAGTTCTGCAAAGACCATGGAATCAAGCAGGAATTTTCTGCTCCTGGAACTCCACAGCAAAATGGAGTTGTTGAAAGAAAGAATAGAGCTCTCATTGAAGCTGCATGAACTATGTTTGATGAAGCAAAGTTACCAACCAACTTTTGGGCTGAAACTGTGCAGACTGCTTGTTTTACTCAGAATGCAACACTTATCAACACGCATGGAAAGACACCATATGAGATGGTAAAGAAAAAGAAGCCAAATCTGAAATACTTTCATGTATTTGGATGCAAGTGTTTTATTATTAAGACTCATTCTGAACAGCTATCCAAATTTGATCTAAAAGCTGATGAAGGAATTTTTGTTGGATATTCACTTTTCACGAAAGCCTTCAGAGTCTACAATTTAAGAACAAGGGTTGTCATGGAATCTATCAATGTCTCTTTTGATGATAAGAAGATTACAGGACTTGAAGATTTCAATGATCATGATCAGCTGAGATTTGAGAATGAAGTTTTAAATTCTGATTCTGTAAATCCTGATAGTCTAAATCCTGATACTGCAAACTCTGATGGGTTAAACTCTGATGTTATTGAAACTGTGGTGACTATGCCAAAGGAAAATGCACCTGTGCAGGGGGAGCATATTAAAGATCCAACCATATCTCAAGAAGCATTAGAACCTAGAACAGGCTCTTCAAGTTCTGACTCGTCAAGTTCTGATGGGGCAAGTTCTGATAATTCTGGAAACTCAAATTCTGATTCATCAAGTTCTGATGGGCCAAATTCTGATAATTCTAGAAACTCAAATTCTGAATGATCCAACTCAGAGAGCATAATTTCAGGGGGAGCATCAGAAAATGTTGATGGAGACAGCATGGATCATGGGGGAACATCCAGTTCTAGAGATAACCTTCCATCTACAAGGAAGTGGATTAAAGCACATACACCTGACTTGATTATTGGAGATCCTAAAGCAGGTATAAGAACTAGAAAAAAACATCAAATGAATGTCTCTATCACTCTTTTCTTTCTCAGACTGAACCAAAGAAAGTGGAAGAAGCTCTTCAAGATGCTGATTGGTTGCAAGCAATACAAGAAGAGTTAAATGAATTTGAAAGAAATAAAGTCTGGACCCTAGTGCCAAGACCAAAGAACAGATCTGTTGTTGGTACAAAGTGGGTGTTTAGAAACAAAACTGATAGTGATGGCATAATTACAAGGAATAAAGCAAGGCTGGTTGCAAAAGGATACTCTCAATATGAGGGAATTGATTATGATGAAACATTTGCACCAGTTGCTAGATTGGAAGCCATAAGAATACTTTTGGCTTATGTTGCTCACAAAAAGTTTACAGTCTTTCAAATGGATGTAAAAAGTGCTTTTCTTAATGGAGAATTGGAAGAAGAAGTATATGTTGAACAACCTCCAGGTTTTGTAGATTCAAAATTTCCTAATCATGTCTACAGACTTGATAAAGCACTTTATGGCCATAAGCAAGCTCCAAGAGCATGGTATAAGACATTGGCTCAGTTTCTTCTGGAAAGTGGATTTAACAGAGGGACTATTGACAAAACATTGTTTTATCTCAACCATAGAAAAGACTTAATTTTGGTGCAGATTTATGTTGATGATATCATTTTTGGTTCTACAAATGACAGACTTTGTAAAAGGTTTGTCAAGCTAATGCAGTCAAGATATCAAATGAGTATGATGGGAGAACTTAGCTATTTTCTGGGCCTTCAACTCAAGCAGAATGAAGAAGGAAGTTTTATTTGTCAATCTAAGTACACCAGAAATTTGTTGAAGAAATTTGGAATGCAAGACTGTTCAAGTGCATCCACTCCTATGGCCACTGCAACAAAATTGAATAAGGATACTGGTACATCAATAGATATTACTGATTACAGAGGTATGATTGGCTCACTACTCTATCTAACTGCAAGTAGACCTGATATCATGTATGCTACCTGTCTTTATGTAAGATTTCAAGCAGATCCAAGAGAACCTCACTTAACAGCTGTAAAAAGAATTTTCAAGTACCTTAAGGGTACAACTGAGCTAGGATTGTGGTATCCTAGGGAATCAGACTTTAAGCTAATAGGTTACTCAGATGCAGATTTTGCAGGATGCAAAATTGACAGGAAAAGCACAAGTGGAAGCTGCCAATTTCTTGGAGGCAGATTGGTTTCTTGGTTTAGCAAGAAATACAAGTCAATTTTCACATCAACTGCAGAAGCAGAATACATTGCTGCAGGAAGCTGTTGTGTACAGATTCTTTGGATGAAGAATCAGTTACTGGATTATGGATTAACATATTCTAAAATCCTTATTTACTGTGATAATCAAAGTGTTATTGCTATGACAGGTAATCCAGTTCAGCACTCAATGACAAAGCACATCAGCATTAGGTACCACTTCATAAGGGAACATGTGGATGAAGGTACCGTGGAATTGCATTTTGTTCCAACAGATCAACAACTAGCAGATATCTTCACAAAACCACTGTGTGAAGCTACTTTTACAATATTGGTAAATGAACTTGGAATGGTTTCAGGTTCTTTCTCTAAATCTGCTTAGTTTATGTTCTGATACATCAGACTTTATGATCAGTATTTACAGATATTACTATCTTTGTGTATTCTGTGCTTAAATTGAAATTTTTTAAGTGCTGATTGTTGTCTGATGTGAATTTCTAAACTCTGATAGTGATATGAATGTTTTTGTGACTATTCAATCCAATGAGGATAATTGTGCTAGATACTGACCTAGTAGTCTTTAATATACTAATAATCCCATATTTGAAGTAATTGTTTATGTGGAAATTTTTTAACACAAGCAAATTCTGATACTGAGCTTGGTTAAAGTTTACTTTGTGTATCTTATTACTAAGTCAAAACTAGAATAGTGCTTCTTATCTGTTAAGTTCTGATGTTAGTAAATCTGATGGATGTACTAAGTGCTGATAAGCCTCACTTATCAAAAGAAAAAGAAAAGAAAATAAATAAATATCAGGTACTCCTTTGAGATCTAGAGAAAAATATATGTGGAAGGGAAGACCCAAGTGCATTGCTGGTATTAAGTAATATGTATTAGAAAAGCAAAATAAAATTTTCTTGGTAACTTTTCACATTCTCTGATTACTGGAGAAATACTCTGATAATAGCATAAATTCTGATAAGCAGTTGTGACTCACTTACACTGTGAAGCCACTGTAAAAAGGAATTTCAAAAGATGCATAAAATGAGCACAAAACAGTTGAGGTGGACTCATGCATGAACTCATTCTATAGTAGACTTTAGAATAATGACAGATTTTGAGCAAAGTTCTTAGTTATGCCTTATTTCTAAGATGTACTGAAGTGATTCAGACTTTACTCTTTGTCTGATATTTAGCTTATTGCACACACATACACTCCATATGAATGATGAAAATTACTGTGGTGATAAATGTTGTTTCAGATGAACAGTCTAAGTGTCAGTTGCATAAATTTTGAGGACAAGTTTTGATGGAAGTTCTGATGATTAAATTCTGAAGTACTCATATCAGTATTTGTGTGAAGAATTACAGAAATAAACATTCACTTTTTGAGTGAAGGAGCCATATTCAGATGATTTTTAAATTCTGATAATAATCAAGTTCTGATGCTGATGTGGCAGTATTTATTTACTTGGTTTATTTTTTGTCATTACTTGAACGGTCATATTTTTTACTGAATATTGGTTTATGTGAGATAAAACAGTAATAATAATTTGTTTAGTGGGAACAATTTTTTTTAAAAAGCTGAACGTGCAATGTAATTATTACTTATTTACCGTGCTCGTTAACTTTTGCCTTAACTACTGCATGGCTGACAGGTGTAAAGGTCTGTTCCACTTCTCATTAACTGCTGTCACGTAGAGTGTCTAAGTAAAAGAGTTAAAAGATTTTCAAATCTTTTAATTTCATTTTTATTCTACTCTCTCTCTCTCTTTTCTTATTCTCTCTCACATTTTTTGACGGTTTTCTTTAGAGACATTTTCTCAAACACCTTACAGGCACTCTAATTTCTCACTAATTTCTGATGGCGCCCAAGGATTTAATTATTGATGGAGCCAAATTTGTACCAAATAACTATGCTGCAATCTTGAATAAGGCTGAAACTCCATCAGATCTGCACTTTGTACAAGATTTATTAGCTCATAGTGAGATTGGGTATGCTTTGACCCAACCTCAAACTATTTCAAGTCAACAAGTGCTGACATTTTAGAGAACTGGGCTTTTTGATGATGGTGGTGCTACTGGTACTCCAAGCATTGTTTTCACATCGGGAGATATCGAGCATGTGGTTACTCTTGGAGCAGTTCGTAAAGCTCTCCACTTACCTGAAGGTTGCACATTCTCAACGGTGGAGGATCCTGTCTTACAGCAGCTTATGGCCAGTCTGGGCTATGAGAAAAGTTTGGGAAAGCTAGGTCAACTGAAAAGAGCAAATATCAGAAAGGAATGGAGCTTTTTCTTTGATTGTATCACTAAGGCATTCGCCAATAAATGCTCCAACTTTGATGTTATTCCCATCATGAGTCAGCAAATCGGGTATGCCCTTATTAATCAAACTCATTTTGACTTTGCAAGTGTTGTGCTAGGTTTTATAGGGGATAGGATGACAGAGGATAGGAATGTAGTATACTTTGCTAGATTCTGTCAGCTTATATATACTTTCTGTTGTGCTGATGAACCCCAACCTACCAATGATTTAATTCCACCCTTTAAGCTTGCAAAAAGGGCTTTTAATAATATGTTAAATGCTGACATTAAGAAACAAGTGCAGAGACCCTTACAGATTCCTCAGTTAGTAAAACAGATATTGCTAAATACTGATCCACAAACATACACTTCTGTTTACCCTGATGTCCAACCCACCAACACATCACAGCCAACACAACAGCCATCAGAACATACCACATCTCACCAACCTCAAACTTCTCAACCTCAACCAACTCAACCCTCCATTAGGACATATTTCAAACCAACACAGTCATCTCAACCTCAATCTTCAGCACATCCAGTGAAGCCTTCATATTCAAAACCCAAGAGGACTAAGATAGTACCTCGGTCTCAACAGAAGAGAAGGAGAATTGTTCTGAGAGATGAGTCAGACAATGAGGAACATGTTCCAATATCAGAACCTGTTGTTGTAGAAGCTGAGAAGATCTCTTCTCAGAAAGATACTGAAACTGGGAGTTCTAGGCCCCTCAAAAGGCTTAGAAAGCTAAATTATGATGATGAAGCTCCCAAAGTCTCTAATTCCTCAAAGAGACTTAAAAAGCAAAGAGCTAGGACGGCTGTAAGTGAATCATCACACTCTGAAGAAGTTCTGGAAGCAGCAGCTAAGGAAGGGGGTCAGGAATCTCTGATCCCAACTGAACCTATAGTCATTGAATTACTTCCCACATTTGAATCAGACTTTAATTAAGCTCCAAAGTCTCTTATTCCAGAGCAAGTGTCTACTCCTCCTGTGTCTCCTGTAATTGATCCAGTACATACTGAAGACCCAGGTACAAGTGCTGAAATTGATATTCATAACTTGATTGTGCCTGAGGTTCTGTACTTGGAAGCTCCACCAACACAACTCACTCCACCAATAACACCAATTCTAGATGTTGATGTCAATGAAGATATTCCAACAACACCAATTCTGAATCCGGATGATGAAAACCAGATTTTAGGTGGGCATCAACATTTAGATGTTGATCAGAACTTAGTTGCAGATCAGAATTTAGAGGATGATGATGAAGCCTCTATAGCCTCACATACTGTTATTCTATCAGAGGATGCTGATACTGCAGGATCTGTAAGTTCTGATGCTGACAATACTGAATCTACTGGTGAAGCTGCCACTAATTTAGATGTTGATGCCGTTGGTCATTTAGGATATGCACCTCAACAAACATTTAACAAAGCTGATTTGATCAAAAAGTTTGTTAGAGAGGATTCCCCAGTACCTTCGAGTGAAACTCCTAGAGGAAATGAATGGACTAAGGAATGGAACACAGTTAGTTTTGTTCCAACTGCAAAAATTCTTGCTGAACACCTTGCCAAAGCTGATGAAATGCTGATAAATGATGATTTCAAGGCACAGTTGAGAGTTACTGCAACGAGTACTAGGCACCTTCAGGGTCAACACTCAATAACTCATGACAAGGTGAATAAAATTCAAGAATCTCTAATCCAGCAAGATATGAATATAAAATTGGAGAAGAACGGATTTTTCAAGCCAACCTTTGACAGAATTGGGTATATTGAAAAGACTCAGGAGAAGTAACAAGATCAAATTTCTGAAATTCTAAAGAATCAAGCTTCTCAGCAAACTCAACTCAGATCCAATCCTTAGTGGAATTTTTTGTCTCTCTTCTTTTACCTGCTGATGCCAAAAAGGGGGAGAAAGTAATTAAGTCCCAATGCAAATATACTCAATCACTGAAGGGTAAGGATGATGAAAATGATGACCAGGGAAACTCTGGAATGGGTAGAGGTCATGGTCAAGGTAAAGGTTCTTCATCAAAGACAACTGAAATTTCTACACAAAGAACAAGTTCTGATACTGGGAGAAGAATGAGTTCTGATGCTGGTAAAAGGATAAGTCATGTTGGACATCTGGATCTTGATGAAGAAATTTCAAAGAGATTATTTTTTGAAGAAAATCCAGGAATGGACTTTAAAAGTCTAAAGAAAGAAGAAGCTATACTTAAAGCAGAAAAAGTTAACTCCAAGTCTAAAGCTTCTGTTGTTGAAAAGAAACTTTCAAAACCTAAGGGTATTGTGATTAAGGAGAGGACAAATTTGAGACAACCAAAGCCAAATCACAAGTGGAGGTAGATCCAAGATCCAAGGGCAAAGAAAAATTGGTGAACCTGTAAAGGTATATGTGCCAATCATGGATGAAGAAATAATTGATGAAGAAGATGCTAGTCTTACTCTGATGAAAAAGAAGATTTCTCAACCAACCTCTGACATGGCTCAAGTTGTTCAGAGTCAAGATGTAGTAAGTTCTGATATGACAGTGAAGCAAGCAACCTCTGACATAGCTCAAGTTGGCTTGATATCAGAAGATAAGGAAAAGGAAACCTCTGACATTGCTCATGTTAAACCTCTAAAGATGCTACTACCAGGATTCACCAAAGCTCAACAGACTCAACCTTTGAAGACTACATCAAGTGGTTTTGAAGCAAGAGTTGTTACAAGGAAAGGAAACAAGAGATAAATCAGGATTGGGTAGTTCTAAAGAGAAGAGAGTACACAATACTACCAATGATCCAACTTCCTTAAGTGAACCAGGTATAGGAGCAACTCCCGAGAGATTGAATCAACTTGAATCTGTACAAATGGTTTACCACTCTGTTTTGAAAGAAGATATCATGTTATACTTTATAACAGATGGGAGGGTATTCCTATTCAGGGAGAATGCAATTTCATTGAAGTATTTTGAAGAACTGAACATGTTCTATTTCTGCTTCAAGTGAAAAACAGATCAACAAATGGTGCTGCAGGGTGTTTAAAATCAAATATTCAAAGACAGAAGAAGCTTTACTCTGTAAAGTCTGACAGCCCATATTGTCCCAAGTACAGATCTCACAGTGAAGAAATTGTTGAAATGAAGCCTAATACTGCTAAAATCATCACTACATTTTCTGGTATTAAGGGACTTGAATTCAATCTAGAGTCTGATAAAGCCTATATCATCAGACTAGATCAGGATATAAGGAAAGCTAAAATAAATGATCTCAGGGCTGCTGTCTTTCAAACTGGTGAAGATACAGTTGAATTGAAAAATGCTAAAAAGAGGATGGTCAATGAACTTGAATATGCTGAGAGATGTCTGTTGAAGAACTATCTCAGAACAACTCCTGATATCAAAGAGATTATAAATTGAAGCCAAGTCAAAGATCTACAACTGCTTAAATTTTGAAGTGTATACAGACTGAAGTTGATATCAAACTTTAAGGATGGTAAAGCTATAAGGACTGTAAGTTGTAGTTATCTAGTCAAATTCTCATGCATTTGTACTTAATATTTTTGACATCATCAAATATCTGTTAAACTTGTATATTATGCTAATTTACAAGTTGGGGGAGATTGTTAGATATATTTGTGATGTCATGTCTAATATGATTTGTGTTTAGTTTTCAGATTTTACTTAACAGGACAAATCAGTACTTAACTGGAAATCAGTACTTATACTGAAGTCAGGACTTAAGATATCAGAACTTAAGTTGTCAGAACTTAAGTTATCAGGAGATATTTATCAGGAGATAATATCAGGACTTAAGGAGGCTTTCAGATAAGGAAGGCGGCTGATTGAAAGAAAAGAAGATCAAGACAAACATAAGAGGAAATATGCATGGAGAAGACTTCTATAAAGAATAGAATACTTAGAAGAAAAGATAATTTATTGATATATATTAGGAAGCAGAATTATATTCGATATCAATTAGAAGATTATCTTGTAACTGTGTGTCTATATAAACACAGCATAGGGTTTACACTATATGTGTTATCATAATCGAGTTTATTATTCATTGTAACCCATACAGCTCTCGTGATAATTTGTTCATCACTGAGAGAGAACAGTTCTTTGTAACATAGTTTATTGTGTTGAATAAAATCTGTGTTATGTTACTTGAGTTCTTATATTCGATTTGATTGTAGTAAACACTGTATTCAAGCCCCTTCTACAGTGTGTGTGTGACCTAACATCTTTCTTCCCCACGGTTTTCTGCTTCCTCATATGCTTACTTAGCCTCGTGGACGTCTTCTCTAAGGAATCAATCCTGGTGCTCATCTGTCGTAGGTGATTCAAGACATCCTAGTTAGTAACCTCTTCACTAGGATCGTCATTATTGTCATTTTGACCCCTTCTCGGTGTTCCTTCCTCGTCAGAATTTCCTGACATCTTTCAATCTCAAAAAAGATATCGGAGTCCCCTCCTTCTAGTGTCAAAAATGTTATGAGAGAAAATTGATTATAACACCCCTTATTTATTGTGATTGAATAACTGAATTACCCTTAGTTTTCAATTAATTAGAAGTTGCTGCATCTGCTGAACGGAGGTTCAACAACTAAAATGAAGCTATATTTTTGTATGATTAACGAACTGAGCCAGCAAAGAATCAAGTAAAATGACTGAGAAATGCCTTCTCGAATCCTGCCAAATGTACTTGGAAAATAATCAGAATGGTTACACGTGCCAATGTGCAAAAAGCGAATATTCAAACCCCTTTGCCAATTCCATATATACCCTATATATAGGAATCAAGCTCAATGTAGTTCTCTAGGATTGGACTCCATTCCTTGGCCAATAATCTACGTTTTTCATAAGACAAAACCAGTTCCCACAATTAATTCAACTGTTTGCAAGTGAGGTTCAGTGTCTAGGTACGACTAGACACTTAGAAACCCATTTTAATCCATTACCGAGATATGATTTACATGAATTTATGTGTTTATCCTGTAATAATTAATGTTTACCACGTTCTATGGTGATAGAATCCCGTTATAAGTCCATTCCATGTGGATATGAGATGTTCTCCTTTATTGTAGGAGGTACAGTCATAGTTTACCACTATCACTGCCAGTCGAGGTTCATTATTCCTGCTAACTGAGGTATGCTGATACTCTTGTATCAACACCTCACCATCCTTTTACCTATCTAGGTGCTTCCCGCACCTCACCAGCATATAAAGACCCGTTCCTGACGTATCTCAGTACCTTCCTCGAGCCTACAGACCTGTTTACAGTTAACTGAACCTCCTGGTCAGCTGCTATTTAGACCAAGATCCCTGCACCTTGATGCAGGTACCTCAAAAACCATTAACCTTTGAACAAAGAACCTCATCTAAACCTACATTATTGCATAATAATTAATCTCAATCTCTTTATGGACCTTAAATCTAAAGCATGCAAAATTTTGGGCAAAATAGACTATAAAATATTAAAAAAGTTTAATTTAATCAAAAGGATATAGCTCTAATCCGATTAGTTTCGAGTTTTAATAATAGAAATTGTTCAATCTGGTCTAATATATTAATTTAATCGATTTGAAGTGGTTAAATATTACAACTCATCGAAATGTGTATGAATATGTATATATGTAAACTGTTTTCGAATTGCAACATGACAAGTGATTTATTATGTATATATTATTGATTGGGTCGTTGGGTTAATTAATTTTTTTTTGTTCATTTTTAGTGTATTGTTTTATCTTTGTTATATCAATATGTATGTTTTACTTTAGATAAATTAAATAGAACATAAATTAGATCTCATAATCCAGTGATTAGATAAGAATAATGTGTCAAAAATTGGATAATAACAATATCCAAACCGATACAATTTAGGATGTGTATTTAATTGAAATTTTAAAGAATTTTTATGGATTTTGAAAATAGTGGGGTATCCAATTTGATAATCTTTTCAAATCTGATTGTATAAGATTTTAAAAAGTTAATCAAAATTTGGTGGTATTCGATTTGAAATTAAATAAATTAATCAAAATCTGATGGTATTCAAAAATCCATGAATTTTATTTTATTTGAAAAAGTTGTGGATTTTGAGTAATTTGCTAGTACATTTTTAATATTTTAAAACCTCTCCAAAATTCATGAGATTTTGATGGATTTTTGAAAACCTCCACAAAATCTTCAAGACTTTATAGGATTTTTTATCAACTCCATCAAAATCACTGGCCAATTTAAAATCAACAATTTTTTTTTAAAATTCATAAATTATTAAAAATCTTTTAAAATCTTAAATGAATATATTCCTCAGTGTAGTAAAAATTAGTGCATATTAAATGAATTAAAAAAAAAATCTTATCTCTAAATGACAGACCCATATCTTGACCTCTGAACACTATATACAGCGCACAGACATACAAACTTATTATTGTCAACCAAATTTCAAGTGTTAAATAGAGTTAACCAAAGCAAATTAAGCAAATTAAATGGCGGTGGAGAAGGGAATGGTGTGTGTGTTGCTATTTGTTAGGCTACTGGTGTGTGCAAATATTAGCAAGATAGCTGCAGACGGCAAGCCCTGGGATACTTGTTGCGGGGATTGTTTCGGCGTTTGCACCAATCCCCTAATTGGCACTGTCAATTTGATATGTCTTAAAGATTGTTATAAAAAATGTGCTTCACTAGGTTTGCAGTGCGGTCCTTCAATTTTGTACAACTAGGAGTATCCAAATAAATATTTTTACAAAGTACCATATAATATAGATGTATGATGAATTCATATTAAGACAAATTGTCCGTGAACGTGCATTTGATTATATAACGCGTTTTTTTATATAGTTTTATTGCTTTGTTATGCATTAGAGTTAAGTATCTATTTATTGTCGACTTGTATTTCTAAGCGGATTAATTATTAAGTTAGCCATTATATAGTTAGTAAAATTTCAAATTTAACATCGACAGATTTGAGATTTTAAATTGACTACTTTCAAGTAGTTGGATCTCAAATTAACAACTTTTCATGTAAAAAAATTTTGATGGGTATATTTTAAATTTTTAGCCACTAAAAACATGAATATCATATGACCATTTTTATTTACTAGAATCTGCTGCTATAGTCATATTCAATTCCACCAGGTCTAAACCAAAATATAAGATATGCACCTAAACTATGACTAAAATATGTCAAATTCCCGGGTTCTATACAAAGTGAGTAGATAGATATGTTATAGGAAAATACATGGTACATAATTAGTTTTTAATATAGTTATAAAATAATACATGTTATTTTTTTATTAGGTAAATATAAATATATTCTTGTACATTTACACTAATAACATTAACTAAATTATTTCATTATGTTATATAATCCCTATCAACTCACTTTGCAACAATATTTTTTACTTTTAACATTACCCTACGTTAGTACTCGTTAACAACCGAGGAAATATTTCAAAAGAATTCTAAGACTTATCTGTTCTTAATGAAAAAGATCAAGGATTGCAACCCTGACGCAGAGACGTGCACATTTATGTTAATTCCTCCTTGCACCAACCTATTACCGTTAGAATGCAATATTATAAAAATCGATAATAGGAAGATAACGGTCAAGATAAAAATTTATGATTAATAGGATAATCGGAAATTATTTAACGAATTAATCAGAGAAAAAATCGAATGCATTTATTTTTAAATTATATTTGACTTTAATATTCTTATTTTATTAGTAATTTAGTAATATATATATATATCATATTATACAATTTATACTTATATAAATTTGATTAAAATTAATTTTTATATATAATAGTTTATTTTGCAATATACCGATCAAAAAAATATGCATGAATTAATCGGATTTTAAAAATCGAATCGATCACGTATCCTACAAAAAAATAATCGGAATTTTTTAGAACCCCGAAGGTGTGAAAGAATTGTTGGCAATGGGAAATACAAATCATTCTGATCTATCTATTATTATTATATAAAATACGAAATATTAAAATTTTTTGTAAGACACCTGTTTTTGGGTACACACTGAATTTACCTGATTATCCTTACCAAAAAATTACAAAAAATTAATTTGATATTTTTGATTTAAAACATAATCCCCCAACCGACGCTTAACTAGGCCATTAATTCAGAACATAATCTTGACATGTAACTGATAAATAAAGATTCATAATTAAAAACATTAAAACTGATTTAATGTGTGGATTAAATACAAAAGCTGTTACATTTTATTTAAATTCAAAATCAGCAGTTTTGATTTATGTATTAAATGAGCAGTTTTGATTTCTGATATTAATGTATATTAAAGTCTATTAATGTCAAGGTTGTAAGTTACACTTAGCCTCTACTATAAATAGAGGGCCTAAGTTGTTGATGAAACAGACCACACAACATTCTCCTCTTTTCTCCCTCTCTGCATTTTCTCTCCCAGAAACGCAAGTTCGAAGTGCTGTAGGTTGGTTTTCCGGCGACTGAGGTGCTGGTCGAGGTGGAGGTTTTGTTGTTGCTGTTAACATCAACTCTGAGCTGTTTTATCCTGGTGGAGATATTGCACGCATCTCAAACGCAGCAGGTAGGGGGCAATATTCTCTTCAAGAGCAGCCAGGACTTCGAGCAAGGCCTGGTGACTCAGCTGTGATCATATTTTCTTGGTTTTTTGTATCTGTGTACCATTATTTTCAGACACTGATGAAAGCTATAGTTTCGGGTACATCTTCCTTTCTCTCTTCGTTATTTCAGTTACTAATTTTGTTTACATGCATGTTTTGTTTTGTTGACTGTGGTCTTGACCTGAACTTACTAAATTTTTTATACACTTGCCTCTATGTTGCAATATTTGTTAGTGTAATTTACAACACTAAACAGACATAATCAAAAAAAAGAAATAGCAACCAAATAGCAATTAGCAAGGGAGAAGAGAGGCATCATAAGCGTGTTGCTCTTAATAATGCTAATTGTATGTGCACAAATATTAACGAGACCGTTGCAGCAAACGACAAGATTTGAAATACTTGTTGCGGGGAATGTTACAGCGTATGTACTCTTGTAGTTGGTGATCTCAATTTGCCTTAAGAACTATTTAAAGATTGTGTTACAAGGAGTTGTAAGTCATGCACATCCGCTAACACTGATATACTGCACGATTTTGAACACTGGTATGCATTTGTTCTTGTATGATATGAGCTCGGGCTAGTGATTTTTCTCGCAATCTTGTATTTCAGAAAATTTTATTGAACCAAATTAATAAATTAATATCTGGAGATACATGTAAAAATAGTTTGATGGAAGGTCTTGCATCATAATTTGGGTATTGGGATACATGTAAAAATACTTTGATGGAATGTCTTGTATTATAAATTGAGTATCAAAAATCTTGACAAAACGATGTGGCATCTCATCACGAGAATATTATTAGTTAATTTAAAAGTCTTACTGTCGGATCCAAAAATCAAGGAATCAAACTCAAAGGAAATACAATCTATATTTTGTAAATATACTTTTATATTATTAAATTTTCAGAAACATTTTTATATATTTTCAATAATTTTAATAATGAAAAAAAAGTAAAATTTTATTTTTACTAGAACACGTGTCCCCTTACCTAATAAAGATCATCCCCTTATATATACGGAATAACACTTATTGTTATTAGACTTACGATTAACCACAAAATATATATCCTTTGTTTAAAATTAGAGGTCCATTACATGCCGCACAAAAAACACAAACCATGCCACAACAATAGGATGATAATATACTACTAGAGGCATTCCGATAATAGCTTTGGACATTCATGTCAACCTCAAATTGTACATCAACCAAAATATATATAAACATGAAAGCATCCATAATCAAAGCACAGTCATTAGCCAAATAAAAATCCAAAACACATTTAACCAAAACAAGACCAAATTACCAAAATGGCGGGGAAGAAGAGCATGTGTGTAGTTCTGATTGTAATGCTAATGGTGTTTACAAATATGAATTCGACAGTCGCAGATGACAAGGGTCATGAATCCTGCTGCGGTGACTGTTACGACGGGTGCACCATGCCAATTGGTAATATTAACATGGCATGCCTTGAAAATTGTTTCAAAGGATGCGGTGGTCATTGCGCCAGCTTACATAAACTATACCCATTTAGTTCACATGCTTGAACACTTGCCAGCTTGAAGACTTCCTAGCCCGGTATAAACCTCCCAGAAATATATATATATATAAATATGTGTTTTGGTCAAATGTTTGTTTACTCGTCATCTTGTATGGTTTGTATGTTGATCATGGATTAATGAAATGACTTTCTTTTCTTTTATTGTCTATATATTAAGTTCTTATTTAATAATAACAGATAATGAGTATACGTTAGTTATTATTTCTCTTCAAATTTAAAAAGGAAAACTTGATTAGATTTTACATCCTATATATATAATAGGAGTAAGGGATATAAAATGATTGGATTTGTCATGTAATTTGGTGAATATGCCAAATAATGTAATTTAGTATTTAATTAGCTTAAAAATTTAATTTAAGATTAATAAAATATGTATTTATATGTAAAGTCACACATCACAAGCTAATAAATATGATTTCCGTTTTGTCATTAATATATTGACATATGATCTAAATTAACTTTTGTTGTCTTATTAAGTAATTAGGAATACATTTAGAATAGATTCAGGTACAAATGTTACACATGTTTTACTTCATTTTGTACAAAAAGAAAAAATAATTATTTAGGGGAATCTAATAAAATAAATATGGGAATAATATAATAAATATAAGAATATTATTACAATTAAATAGAAACAAAGTTTAATGAAATGGATTTAAAAATATAATGACAATAAAATGTAAAGTATTTTTTAAAATTTCATTACAAAAAAAAGTTTATAAATAGTGTTATAAACACACTTTAAAAACATGGTGAGAACGATCAAAACTCAAAAGATCAAGAAAAGAAATTAATTAAAATAAATTTAAATAACCATGTAAACATTTTATTGTGACATGATTTAAATATTTTTTAATTTGAACAAAATTAGGCAACAAAAAAAGATAATAAATATCATAATATATATTATACTAAGGTTATCATGGTCAAATATTAAAGTACAACTATAGCTTAATGTTTAAGTATAAAAAATTAATTTTTTTCTGAAGCATATAAAATTTAGTTAATGAATAAAATAGTCTAACAAAGTTGAGTAAAATAAAGAATAAATATATAAAAACCATCAATTAAATATAATAGTAAAAAAATGTTAAATGCTAGAAAATTAAAAACATAAAATTATTTTGAGAAACGTGTACAATTAGTAATACATGTTACCGAAATGTTAAATATTAAAATAAAATAATTATGAATTAAAATGAATAATTAAAATATAGATTAGTAAAACTTTTAACATGTTTAATATTTTGTAAAAATAAGATTTTCTTGGTAAAATTTATATATACAATAATAGCTAAAACTAAGTACAAAAAATATTTATTTTCGGAAAATATATTATTTAAAACCATAAAATTTATTTAAGGAATGAAATTGTCATATCAAAATTTAAGAAATTAAAGATAAAAATTGAATAAAAATATTTATAATCATCATTTGCAAGCTTAGAAAATAACAAAAAATGTTGGCAAAAGATAATTTAATAATTTTAAGCGCATATACACCCGGTGTAAAATTATAATTACATGCATGCATCCTACATGTAAATATGGATTAACCAAATAAAAACCCTAAGACACAGTAAACCAAAACAAAATCATATACTAACAAGTCAAAATGGCAGAGAAGAAGAGCGTGTGGTGGGACTTGTAATGCTAATTGTGTTTACAAATATGTTGATGACAGTTGAAGGCAGCAGGTGGAAGACTACATGTTGTCGTGAATGTTACAGTTATTGTAGCAAACCACTAATTGATGATATTAATTGGGATGTATTTCTATTTCTAGTTGCGTTAAAGGCTGTGTTACTGACATTCAATCAATATTTATTAAATAAAATAAGTGTAGTGGGAGAAAGCAGGGTAATTGAATTTTATATTATTAAATTTTTACTATTTTTGATAAATTTTAAAATATATAAAATTAAATTAGACATCCTAAAAAAAAGAAAGTGTATAAAAATGAACGGAACAACTACCAACAATTCCCAGCCATGAACGCCTAGCTCAATTTTGAAGAAGCTGTGCATATGTTTGGTTTATATTATTTACTCATCATCTATTTGTCCGTGTGAATGTACATGTGTTAATTGTGTATTATTGAAATGAGATGAATGTCTATTTGTTAATCAGATATAATAACATGACTTATATATATGCAGTGATTTAGGTCTTAATTAAGAGGTAGGAGTTAAATTTTTGGTATGTGAATGACTTTAATTATTAATTATTAAAAAAATACTTTCACATATTTAGGTGTCCTAAATATTGCTCTCATGCAATGTTAATTTACCTATTTTTCTAAAATATGATTTCAAGATCGTAAAAGTGTTAATTCTAACATCTCATTTCAAGATTTTAAAAGTTGGTATGCTTCAGGAAGCTGGTCTAAAAATGAGCTATTGCTAATTTTTTGAAACTTGCCCATATATACGGTAAATCCTTTTTAAAAATAGTTAAACCGAAATTGAGACTTTACAAAATATATTTTACAAAATATTTCAGTTGGCCTGTTAGCCCGCTTAATTCTGCATCGCCAGTCACACTAATGTGAGATAAACAAAACGTGATATTGTTAGGGTGTAAAATCATCACCTAATCCTCCACTCCGTCTTGTATGTTTAAAATGATCCTGAGATATTAAACGTGTAAGAATTATTGATCAAATTTATAAATCATGATAAACTGATTAATTATTCTTTCTTAATGTAAGAGTGCGGACATAGAATCTGATACAAGCACAAAACATATTTAACTTATGCTCAGCACAAACTATATTCTTCTTTAGGATCTTTTTTAGCCAACAGTTTGGTCCACTTTTATTTTGACAAGTTTTTATGTTTTTTAAACTAAGTAGGAGCGTTTTCTTGTCTATTTTCAGCTCTTAGTATATATAGTCGTAGTTTATATATTTTTTGTTTAATATAGAACGGACTTTTCTTGCATAAATTCTTTATTTGTAGGAAATAGCATAAAAGCAGTTGAGATGTATCTGTCCACTTGTATACTATTTTACAAAATAAGTGAAAATATTTTATTTTGAATTTTAGGCAGTTCTAAACTTTTGTTTTTAAAAATAACAAAATCAACAACTACATAACTAATGATAGTTATTACTTGATTACCCTAAATTTGGCAGTTAATCTTGACGTCTTGGGATTAAAATTATGTATCTAAGAGCATTGGCGTAAACAGCTAAACTAATTGACAAAATTGGTTTGTTACAATGAATATTTAAAATTTTACCTCAAAAGAAATGTATATGCTACAATGATACAAGCAAAGGTACTACTTATACGTAATTAATATATATACTTTGAAAGAAATATTAGTCCAATAAAATATTAGTAAAATTTAGTTTAAAATTTTTCTAAGCAAAATTGTATTGGGTTGTACAATTTTTTTACATATCACACTTACTATCTCGTAATTTAGCTAGCTTTCGTCCACCATATTTGATTATCGGCATTCTCGTAATTAAAGATTTTATAAACGATTGTATATTTCAGCGATATGAGTGAGAGACATATCACAATTAAAAAATTTATAAATGATATTAATTTGAATGAAAAGAAAATTCTAATTTCATCAATTTTATTATATTTTTATTTAATTTTAATGATTTTTGTAGACACTGTATGATTTAAAATTAATGAATTATTTATCTTTTAAAAATAATTTCTACTCACTTAGAGCTAACCCCAAGATATATTAAGTACGAAGCAAAAAAAATTATGCCCAATGATAATAAATCGAAAGAATGATAAATGCCGGTTCAAGTAAATATAACAGATATCTTGTTATACTTAGAATAATAATTAAAAATGTATCCCTAAAATAAAATCATGAACTATATTTTTTTCATTTTTTATTTCATGTATATAATAAATATATATCCGTGAAAATTCAATTTTTTCAATACCCCATTCATTAGCATAAAAGGTTAACCTCTTGACTGATTTTGTCACCTCACCTGTACTCGACCAACTGCCAACTACCAAGTCAGGTAATGCTAGCCGATAAAAATGGGATACTTTACAATTGAAGAAATATTATATCATACATACAGCTGATAAAAATTGAATCGAAACGAAAAATTAAACTAAACCGTACTAATTCGATTCGGTTCGGTTTTAAGTTTTCAAATTTTTGATTTATTCGGTTCAGACCGAATATACCAAAATAAAAATCAGTTAGGTCTAGTTCTTTAAAAAAAAATATTACGTTTATCATAAATACTATAACTTTAATATTATTATATATTGCATGTATCTCAAAAAATTTAGTTTGTATTTATATTAAAACATTCTTGGAACTCTACATTATCTTGCTATTTTTAATAATAATTTATAATTTTTGGATTTATTTTTTAATATAAACCTTTTTGAAAAATTCGGTACATATGTTTCAATTTGCTTAGGTTGGATCCTAACACAAATTTTGATCCAATTCGAAAGAAAATGACATCCCAGTTTTCGATATATTCTCGATCGAACTGGTCCAATACTACAGCCTAAATCAAACTATTGTCGTTTTAGTTTAATTTCTTATGCTGGGTCAAATGTTGCTTACAAATGTAACCAACACGAAAAATGCAACAATATATACTTAATGTAAGTTGAGTAGCTCACCTCCCAAAAATCATCAATAAATCACGGTAGTTAATAAGGGCAGCACGGCTTTTCTAAATTTCCAAAGCATACCAAGTGAACAAATTGAAAGCTCTAATATATAGAAAGTGTCGAAGCTATAGGCCTATGAGATTTTCTTAAAAACATAGCTTATTATTTCAAGTTAAAATTATAATATAAATGATATAAATATCATAATTTATAAATTATTTAGGTATTTTGATAATTTTATTTATAAATTATTTATAAGTTGATAATATTTTTGATAAATAACAATTTATAAGTAATAATTTTTTAAAAAATTAATTAAAATGTAATTACAAATTAAATAAATCATTAATTTTGATATATGAATATAAAATAAAAAATTTAAAATTTAAAAAATAATGATGATGATTTCGGGATAAAACTATATAGTTTTTTTTCTCTCCATTTCACATGTGAGAGCTTTTTGATTTCTCTCCTTATTCAAACCTAATAGAATACAGTGAGAGTGCTTAGAGCGTAATCGATGGCAGACGGTGAGGATATTAACCAACGTATGGAGAACTTGGGCATTGATGATGAGCAGAATGCAGAATTCATATTAGAAGGTGATGTTGATGAGAGTATAAATAGATATGAACTATGTCTGGTTGGTAGGTTGCTCACGGAGAAAGGTATAAATACAAGGATCATGAAATCGAGAATCGCAGATGTTTGGAGACCGGCAATGGGAATTAATATAAAGGATCTGGAGCATGGTCAATTTTTGTTCCAGTTCTTTCGTAAAGAAGATATTCAATGGGTTACCAAAGGGGGGCCTTGGTCGTTTGATAGCGCAATGTTAGCTCTGGAAAAGGTGGAAGCGGGGCAAAATCCGGCACACATAGTACCATGTCACTTAGATATTTGGATTCAGCTATACAATCTTCCTATGGGGTACATGTTTGAAACAGTGGGGAGACAACTTGGTAACTTTTTTGGTGAGTTTTTGGAGTATGACGCTAAGAATAACACCTCAATATGGAGAGATTGTATGAGGGTGAGGATCAAAATTGATGTGAGGAAGCCTATTAGGAGTAGAAAGAAGATTACCAAGAAAGATGGTTCTGAGTTCTGGGTGGAATGTAAGTATGAAAGGTTAGGGGAATTCTGTTTTACTTGTGGTTTGGTCAGTCATACAGATAGATTTTGCAGGAGCACAATTACTAAGGAAGGTGAAGGCTTAGGGAAAGTTTGGGGTAGTTGGCTCCGAGCACCACCGCGCAGGGTGGCGGGCCAAATTCAAAGCAAATGGCTGAGAAATGAGAATGATGACACGTGGGAAGCCAGGATTGGTGGTGAGAAAATCAAGGAGAGTGATTTGGGGGGGGAATTCAAATCATGGAAAGGCGATTAAGGAGAAGAGTGTTTTTAGGAGGGAAGTTACAACAGAAAATAAAGATGGAAATGATAAATCACTAGCAATAACGGAACCAAATTTTAAAGAGTCCAAAACAACGTCAAATTTGGTATATGACTTAAATGAGGATGAGAGTGACGTTATCCAGCTGGAGGACCGAAAACGTAGGAGGGGTACGACCAGTGAGTCGAGTCATATGGATATTGATTTATTGCGCCAGGCACCTAGTAACCAGACAGTGCAACAGGATAAGGACTTTGGTATTTCTAATGGAGATTTATCAGTGGCTAATCAAATTATTCCGGCTGAGCTTGCTAAGCAAGCCAGCCACTCAAAATGAATGTCATAGCTTGGAACTGTCGAGGTGTGGGCTCATCTCGTACAGTTCGTGTGTTGAATGAGATGATAAAATCTCACAAGCCCGATTTTTATTCTTATCTGAGACTCTTGCACACAGAAATAAAGTTGCATCACTGGCGTCAAAAATTGGTTTTGTAAATTTTTATTCAGTAGATAAGCAGGGTAGGGGAGGAGGTTTAGCAATTTTTTGGAGTATTAAATTAAACTGTTCTGTTTTTTATGCTTCGAATAATCACATTGATGTTCAAATCTATGAGAGATCAGGAGTGGATTAGAGATTAACATGTTTTTATGGTTTCCCGGAAAGGGAAAGGAGACAAGCTTCTTGGGATTTATTACGTCATCTTTCTTCAGTTTCTCAATTGCCTTGGTGCGTGTTTGGGGATTTCAATGATTTACTCTATAGCAGTGATAAGAAAGGGAAACATGGACATCCGTATAACTTGTTGGAAGGGTTTCGCAATGCTGTGGAGGATAGCTCTCTCATAGAAGTGGAGCTTACAGGTGGAAATTATACATGGGAAAAAAGCAAAGGGACGTCCAGTTGGGTTCGAGAAAGGTTAGATAGATGCTTTGTAGATAATTCGTGGTGGAGCAAATTCCCGCTATGTACTCTTTCTGTTTTTCATGTCACAGTCTCCGATCATGACCCTATCAAACTTGACTTGTTGAATACGTCTATATCAAAAAAGAACTTTCGCTTCCGTTTTGAGAATACATGGTTGAAAGAGCCTAACTTTCATTCTGAAATCTCGAACTATTGGCAGCATCTTTCGGCTATGCATCTTCTCCCAAAGTTAGTATCACTCTCAAAATATATGGCTCAATGGGGCAGAGAATTTTTCCATAAGTTCAGAGAAAAAATCGTGAGGCAAAAGAAGATTATTGATGAATTGAAGGATAGAGAAGATGATGATGGGGTTCAGATGTATTTTGAGGAGAAAGATAAATTGCATGAGCTGTTAATTCATGAAGAAATGTACTGGCAACAAAGAGCTAAGAAATTTTGGTTAAAAGAAGGAGATACTAATTCCAAATTCTTCCATGCAGCAGCTTCGAGCAGGAAAAAGTTGAATCATATTGCTAGTCTTAAAACAGAAAATGGGGTGATGGTTTCAAGTCATGAAGGTATGTGTCATCTGTTAGAAAATTATTTTAGTCAGGTGTTTAAAAGCTCAGAGAACTGTAACCTTCCTGTCAATGAGGACGCTGCCATAAGAATTTCTAGAAGTCAAAATGATTGGTTAATGAAGGATTTATCTTTCGAAGAATTCACTCAAGCAGTAAAGAACATGCATCCTGATAAGGCTAGCGGCCCGGATGGACTTAATTCGGCCTTCTTTCAGAACTTCTGGCAGCTACTTGGGAAAGAAGTATTCAAGTGTTGCAAGCAGTGGTTAACAGAGATCAGTTTTTCGCCGGGAGTAAATGATACCACCATAGTGTTAATACCGAAAAAAGACAATGTGGAGACCCCTGCAGACCTCAGGCCAATTGTATTATGCAATGTGCTTTATAAGATAATTGCTAAAGTTTTAGCAAATAGGTTGCAGAAAATTCTCCCAGAAATCATTACGGAGGAACAGTCGGCATTTGTCCCTGGTCGAAGTATAACAGACAATGTAATGATGGCATTTGAGTTATTGCATTTTATAAAAAGAAAGCATACCGGTCAAGTTGGTGAGGTGTCCCTAAAGTTGGATATAAGTAAAGCATACGACAGAGTAAATTGAGACTATCTTCGCCATCGCATGGTGACAATGGGGTTCTCAGAAAAATGGATTCAATGGGTAATGCTTTGTGTATCCACTGTTTCTTATTCTATCTCTTTTCAAGGTTCGATGATAGGTCCTATCAGTCCTACACGTGGCCTTCGTCAAGGGGACCCTCTGTCCCCGTATTTGTTCTTACTTTGTGTAGAAGGTTTGTCTCGTAATCTTAGAACAGCAGCTGGTATGGGGAGTATTAATGGGTGTCGTATCTGTAGTTCTGCACCAGCAATAACCCATTTACTATTTGTTGATGACAGCTTTCTATTTTTTAAAGCAACCAAAAAAGAGGCATTAGCAGTGAAATCATTGTTAAATGACTATGAGAGTTGTTCTGGCCAAGCTGTAAACTATCAAAAGTCTGCCATTTTCTTTAGCTCGAATGTAAGGAGGGATAAGCAAGATGGGATCCGAGATGTTCTAGGTGTTTATAAAGACGTTGGAGACAGTTAATACTTAGGACTTCCTTCTCTAATTGGAAGATCAAAGAAAATAGTGTTTAGATATCTAAAAGAGAAGATGATTCAAAGAATCGAGGGATGGAGCTCTAGACTTCTATCTCGAGCAGGCAAGCTAGTTATGTTAAAGAATGTGGTACAATCTATACCAAGCTATGCAATGTCGTGCTTTCTGCTGCCAAAATCACTATGTCAGGAAATTCAAAGAGTGATGAATGGTTTTTGGTGGCAATCTAATTCTTCCAGCAGGAAAGGTATTCGGTGGTTGGGGTGGAATAAAATGTGTATGGCAAAAAATAATGGAGGCCTGGGTTTTAGAGATATTCAAGGTTTTAATATAGAACTTCTAAATAAACAATGTTGGAAACTGATTAATGAGCCATCTTCGTTAATGTCTAGAGTGCTAAAAGCTAAATACTATCCGGATAAGCATTTTCTTCAAGCGGAAAGAAAAGGTGGTGCTAGCTATACTTGGTATGGGATTTGGGAAGCAAAAGAAGAGATAAAGAAAGGCTTGAGATGGGTGGTAGGTGATGGAGAAGATATTAATATTGGCAATGACAGATGGCTGAGATCGAAGCAAGATTTTTGTGTTGATAAAACTCAAACATCTGAAGAGGCCATGCAGTTGAGAGTATGTGATTTCTTTCATGAAAATGTTAAGGAATGGGATGAAAATAAGTTAAGAATGTGTTTTAGTAGCGATGATGTTGATGCTATTATGAGGACCAGAATTCCACAGGGAGGTATTAGAGACAGGTTGGCCTGGCTCCATTCAAAGAATGGAAAGTACACAGTGAAGTCTGGATATTATCAGTGGTGTCAAAGTCAAGTTACTATGGCAGAAGTACAACAATCTAAAGGTTGGAGTGTTCTCTGGAGATTGGAAATCCCCCACAAAATTAGAGTGTTCCTATGGAGATTTTGCCGCAATACGCTGCCAATTAGAAATTTATTAAGGGGAAGGGGTGTGCATGTCTCAATACTTTGTGCTATGTGCACTGGGGAAGTTGAACATCTTCGTCACTTATTCTTTGAATGCCCTTTTGCGAGAAGGTGTTGGCAACAAGTTGGTATTAATGTTGATGATCGGGACATCAAAAGTAGTCATGACTGGCTCATACAGAAGTTGGCTTAGGGATCTAAAATGGAGCTTATAAAAATTGCGCAAGTGATGTGGGGTATTTGGTTCACAAGGAATAAAAGAATCTTTGAAAATAAGAATATGATACCAGAAGCGGCTATGGTATGGAGTAAGAAACAAATTCTGGACTGGCAAGCAGCTAACAAAAGATCTCCTGATGCAGTAGTTGATAATAGTAGCATAAAACTGAATCAACGACGATGGCAGCCTCTAGAAGCTGGAAGCTTTAAAATTAATATCGATGCTGCTATAGTGGTAGGCCAAAACTCATTTTCTGTGGGTATGGATCTTAGGAACCACCTAGGTCAGTATGATTCAGGGAAAGTCATGAAAAAAGCTGGAGCATTTTCGGTTTTGGAAGCAGAGCTTATTGGCATCATTGAAGCTTTATTATGGGCCAGGGATACTGTATCTGGAAAGGTAGTCGTTGAGAGTGATTCACTCCTTAGTATCCAAACAGTGCAGCAGGGTCAAGAGAACCTCTTTGAGGTTGGTGATTTAGTGCAGCAATGTAGAGAAATATTGAGGTATAATCAAAGGCTCTCTATTAGTTTTGTTAGAAACATAGCTAACAAGGTGGCTCCTAACATGGCTAGAGTACCTTGTGAGTTAAATAGTTTCAGGTTCTTTCCGTCTCCTCCAGAATTGTTGTTGGGGACAATATTGTCGGAAATTTGATGTTTAATGAATTATCTCTTTCTTCAAAAAAAAAAATGACAAGCATATAATAAACAAAATTATACTATTGAAAGATGAAAAAACAAAACTAATATAATTAGATTGATTTATGTTTGGTTGATATAATGGTCTCAGTCTAAAAACAAAATTATATGATAAATTGTACTAGGATTTGTTCGATAACATATTTTTGTCACTGTACGTCCTCCACACCATTTGGTAAAAAAGGGCGATATTCCTGAATTGTACTGCAAAATACCCAACCCCTTCATTTTTCGGTAGAGAAACCATTTTTCAGTTTAATAAATGAATCTTATTTGGTGAGGGGGGTGTGACCCCAAAGAAAATTCCTCTTAATTTGTTCTAACGCATTTAAAACGGTTAAAGGAATGTTAACAAGATTAAACCAGAACGACATGAGGGCTATCAATTGAGGCTTTGAGCAGGACCATACGTCCAGGCATGGACATGTGATCCTAATCCATTCTTGCATTTTTCTCCTTGATTTTCGAAATAAGGGATCCCAATATTTAACGGAAGTTAGAGCCATTCTAAGGTTCGTACCCAAGTATTTGAGTTTTCTTGAGCCAACCTCGCAACCCAAAAAGGGTTGCCCATTCGATAAAATATTGTCGGTTATTTTCAAAATCGAATAGGCTACTTTTATTGAAATTGATGTGAAGGTCGGATAATAACTCAAAACGATGCAAAACTCTTTTTATTCCTTGAATAGAGATATCCTCATTTGCAATAAATAGGATTACATCGTCCGCTTATTAGAGATCAGTGAGTTTCAAATTACAACCCGGAAGAGTAATTCCTACGAATATTTTATGTTTATTGACTTTTGACAGGAGTTTCGAAAATACCCCACCCAATAAATTAAAAATCAACGGCAGTATTGGGTCTCCCCGTCCTCGCCCCCTCCCCGATTTGAATTTATCTGTCGATGTTCCGTTTACAAGCACGGAGCTCCTGGAAGACTCGAATAATTCCCTCGTCCACATAATTCATCAAAATCCATCCTCTATAGTATTTGAAATACAAAATCCCAGTTAAAAATATCAAATTACTTTACGAAATCCAACTTTGTTATAACTTTTTTGCTCTTTTCTACCTCTGGAGCTATGGATACCTCCCGTAATAAGGATGCAATCTGACATGCATTCATCTGTTTCGGATAAATGCAGATTGTGTATCACTTACCAGCTAATTTATCACTTTCCAGGTCTTAGAGCACCTCCACTCGAGGACCACTTGCCTTCTCGATTTCTGTGAAGTGGAAATGGGACGGCACAGTGTGCATTGGAGCCAAGACAGCAAAATGGGACGTCCCTCCACAAAGGGACGGACCATTTCTACACTATGACCCCACTACAACATACATAACATTAAAATTTTAACTGAAAATTATGATAAGAAAATATAGCCGTTAACATGACCGTTCAACGGACTAAAATCTAACCGTTATCAAAATGTTAGTTTCTGTATAAATAGAATCCATCTGTTTTTTTTTTCATTGCCCTTCTACACTTCTCTATTTTATTTTATTTTTTCAAATTTTGTTTACACAAAAAAATGAATCCAAACAACTCTCTCCCTTCAAACTCACAAAATCCAAATTCCAATTCTCAAATACCAAATACTCAATTTCCATATTCATTTCCAAATCCTTATTTTCCCTATGTCCAAAATCTAAATATAGATAATAATCAATTTCCACATCCACAAAATATAAATTATAATTCTCAACCTCCAAATTCTCAATTTCCAAATTCATTTTTCCCATTTACTCAAAATTCTCAATATCAATTTCCATATATCCAAAATTTTCAAACAACTCCACAATTTGAAACCCAGCAACCACCCATAAATAATCAAAATTCTCCACAATCACAATTTTCTGGTTTTGATGACACAAACCCTATCGATCTCAACAATAATGGTGATGATTTTGAAAATGTACCAGAGAGTATTGGTCAGTGGAAATGGATTGAAGATAAACTCTTAATTAGTGCATGGTTGAATGTATCTATTGATCCCATTATTGGTGCTGATCAAAAAGGGGAAGCATTCTGGGAACGAATTCGTCAATACTGTGAAGAAAGTAATCCTGGCATTATCAAAAGAGAACTCATAGCTATTAAGAAAAGGTGGCACCGGATAAATGAAGGAGCTCAACGATATGGATCATGTCATGAACAAGCAGAGCGAAGAATAGGGAGTGGTTCAAACTTGAACGATATAGTTGAGCTAGCTCATGAACTCCATAAAGCTAAATACAAGAAGAAGTCCAACTTTGATAGGCATTGGAATGAGCTTCGTAGACAACCAAAATGGAGAACTCCTTCAACAAATAGCGGAAGTATAAAGAGAACTAAGATAAATACTTCTGGAGCTTATTGTCTTTGTCTTGTAGTATTTGTCTTGTAATCTTTGTCACTAGTCGTTAGAATATATTCATCTTAGTTTCTATATAAAATCAGTATTGCAGTGATATCAATTACACATTTCATCTACTTTCTACATCCTTTCAAAAGCTCTGATCAATATTCATTATGGCTAACAACAATGAAGCAATGAAAACTTTTGTTAAAGATATGTTCTTCGACGACTCTCTACAAAAACGACGTCTCGAACTTGTCAACAAACTTTATGAAGAAAGCTCTTATCTATGCCCCGGAGAATGATTCATAGAGATCGTGAAGCAGGCCATGAACGTCTAGTGAAAGATTACTTTGCAGAAAATCCAGTGTACACTCCGGAAACGTTCCGTCGAAGGTTCCGAATGGGGAGACATATTTTTCTACGGATCGTAAATGCTCTATCAAATTTTAATCCATATTTTCAACAGAGAATTGATGGATTAAGAAGGAAAGGTCTCTCGCCTTTACAAAAGTGCACTGCTGCTATGCGTATGCTAGCATATGGAATATCTGCTGATGCAGTTGATGACTATGTACGAATCGGTGAGTCGACTGCTATTGAATGCTTGAAAACATTTGCTAATGATGTGATTTTGATATTTGAAAGTGAATATTTACGAAAGCCAAACTCAAATGATGTTCAACGTCTACTAGCAATGGGGGAGGCTCGCGGCTTTCCCGGTATGATGGGCAGTATTGATTGTATGCACTGGCAGTGGAAAAATTGTCCTAAAGCATGGAAAGGAATGTTCTTGAGTGGTCACAAAGGCATTCCAACAATATTACTTGAAGCAGTTGCCTCATCTGACTTGTGGATATGGCATGCTTTTTTTGGAGTTGCTGGTTCAAACAACGACATAAATGTTTTAGATCGATCCCCATTATTTGATGAAGTGCTAGAAGGTCGTGCTCCAGAAATAAATTACACTGTGAACGGTAACAATTATAACATGGGGTATTATTTAACAGATGGAATATACCCTGAATGGGCAACATTTGTCAAGACAATTCCACGTCCACAAGGAGACAAAAGAAAGTTATTTTCTAAATATCAAGAAGGTCAGCGTAAAGATGTAGAACGAGCATTTGGTGTTTTACAATCTCGCTTCGCAATTATACGTGGTCCAGCACGATTCTGGGACAAAGAAGATCTCGCTAAAATAATGAGAGCTTGCATTATTTTACATAACATGATTGTCGAGGATGAGAGAGACACGTATGCCACTCCATTTGGTCCACTGCCTTCTTATGATGATGTTACAAACGGATTATCACAACCAAATTTAGGAGAGGAACCTCTCGCTTCTTATGAAAATTATATTCATAACAACAGTCGAATTCGTGATAGGCAGAAGCATCGCCAATTACAAACCGATTTAGTGGAACATATTTCTCAATTTCACAGTGCTCGCTCATTTAATATATGAGTTTGATAATTATGTAACAATTGTGTTTTAGCAGTATTTTTAATCTTGTAACAATTGTATTTTAATAATATTTTATTTTTATCAAATAATATTTTTTAATTAATATTTTTTATATAATATATATTTTTAGAATATATAATATTTATTTAAAATATATAACTATTATAAATATAATATATCAGTTAATATATGCTATATAAAATAAAATACATTTGAAAATGATTTTTTACACTAACGTGTAAGTGGCTCGGGACCTTGCATTGTAATAAAATGGATCACTTTTGTTAAAGACTATTTTCAGCTTACTTGGCAGATAGAATTGATAAAAGAAAAGAGGAAATTGGGACTTGGAGTGGAGGTGTTCTTAAAGCCAAGACTTTAATTAATATTTTGAGCGAAACATTCATTAGACTAATGGGTCGAAAAATCTGATAAACTAGATGTTGCCTTGGTTTTGGGGATTAGCGTGATAAATAAAAAATTTAGACCTACTGGAATAATACAAGTGTTGTAAAAATTTACGAGAAAACTCAAAAAATCTTCTTTTTTCAGGCTTTATAGGGTTTTTAAGACCCCGCATTGCAATTTGGTCCCAGTGTCTTAGTGAACTCCATTGATGCGAGGGAACTTTCAATTTCGATCATCGTGAATGATTAGGAAATTGACTCTTTTAAATTCTAATCAAGCTAAGTAACCAAGTTAACTTGTACTTTGTAGTATTAAAGGGTCCCTTACTTTTTGATTCCCTAAAACTTTTTTGAAGTATTTAAAGAACTCAACTCAAATAGCAAAGGATTATCCACCACATTTAGTTCTCATATATAATGATTTTGATAAATTAAAAAATTTAGATTTGTAACATAAACAATCTGTTATAGAAAATAATGAATTTTTTAAAAATCGTCAATAAATTCTTTAAAATATTTGATCGATTAATTGATAATCATTTTTTTTAAAAATTATTAACGATAAATTACAAATCGAAATTTCAAATAATCATTTTTGATTTTTAATACCTCTAACCATGTACAAATATGATAATTATTTAATAAATTGTAAATAATTAATGAAAATAATTATCTTTTAATAAACACGACAAAAACAGCTGGCATCAAACATGGACCCGAATAAATACAACGTAAACGCATATATTCTTGAATTTTGATACTATATTTAATTTTGAAAGTGCTGAAAAGCGTGTCTCTTTTTTGGCGGTATCACCTAGGCACTCTTCTCTTCTGCTTACATAACAACAACATCTGATGACTCCATTTTCCAATACATACACGGCGCTTCTATTAACATAAACATATATTTTCCTCATTTACGTCTCTCTTGCTCATTAAGAAATTTTTACTTTTTTCACCTTTCTTTTTTCTTCATTTTTAAACTGAATGAATCAGTACTGCTAGTGCTATAATTTATTTAATGGGATTTATTAGCAGTTTCTTGGGAATTCTTGGCTTTGGAATTGGAATTCCTCTTGGCCTTTTCATTGGATTTTATCTCTTTATTTACTCTGCTTCTAAAGATGATCATCATCTCAAGGTAAGTTTTTTTTTAACTTTCTTGGTTTTGCATGTTTAGATTCTTGTTTTTTAGCTGAATTTATGATGGGGTTTGATTAATCTTCATGTTTTGATCTTTTTGAACTGGGATTTTTTTGATTTCATGTGATCATTTTCTTTTTTGGGATTTCTATATATGTTTGTATAGATGATAGAATTGATGATTCTTGGTACATTCTTGGTTTGCATGTTTAGCCCCTCTTTTTTAAGCTTAATTTCTGACGGGGATTTATCTGAACTTCAAGTTTTGATCTTTTTTGTTAAAATGATAAGTTTTGATGATCTTTGAAGTGGGTTTTTTTTTGGTTTTATTTGATCATTTTCATTGCATTTTCTGGATTTCAAGAGGATGTAGGTAGAGAAATTTTAAGGATGAGTCAGGGCACATACACATTATTTGCTTACAGCTACAGGTTTTGTGTAACAATTCATGTGAAGATTTGTTTAGTTTTGTATTTTGTATGATTGATTGCTTCATTTTACTACCATTAGTTGCTATTTTTCACTTCAGGCTTAGTCCTGATCCTAATCAGTGGTGGACCCCCAGAAAATTGTAGAAGGGGAACCCAAATTGCACTTGTAATTTTTCGAGGTTGCTAATTTCGAGTTTTATTAGATAAACAAGAGAATACTAAGCATGAATTGTGCTGAACCCTCGGTACTTAATAGGTCCGCCACGGGTGGCTGGCCAATTTAAAGCTTTCTCATATGTTTAGGGATTTAACTCAATGTGGTGTGGTAAATTTGTCTTCGTGTCATAGATTTAGTGCTTAATCCAAATAAGAAAGAACGATGTAAATAAAACTGAAAGTAAAACTACTGCTAAAAAAAGGAATGGTCATGGTGATAGAGAGTGGGGTTGTCAATTGAAATAGGTAGTCATATATTGACTAAGAGTTTATCTTTCGCTATTAATAATATCAGGTCCCATTATAATGTTAATATCTTAGCAACTATGTAGTTGTGTAGCTTTCTTGCCATGTTTTTTTGGCTTTTATGCTTGTCTATACTTTTTGAAGTTGGAGCAGCAATAAAGTAAAGCTTCATCCTAAGTTGAACAAGAGCTAAGAAATTAAAGATGTGAATTTTTAGTTCAGGCGATGTTTTAGTAATTCAGTGTCTAAATTTGTCTTCAATTAGCTAATAATCGTAGTAAATAAACATCAACTTTCAGCGTTTACCCTACAATATGATCATTGCTTATTTCGGTTTGATATGACATGGACCCTAAATATGTTAAGGTTTTTTTAAGAGTTTTAATGCGCTAGAAGAACATCTACGAAGCCCGATCATGGTGTAGTTTCAGCTTTGTTGCCTCCTTTGTTGCAAAGTTAGCTTACAAAATAATATGCTAATTTATTATCGTAGACATTCAAGTTAAAACTTTCCTGAGCAGCACTTTTAAAACTGTTGTTTCTAACAGTTAAAATTGTATGGCATTTCAACTTATTACTGTTGTCTGGGATATGTGGCATTTTTGCTATGGTTCATTGAACTCCAGTCTAGCTGGTTCGAACTTCGAAGTATTCTTCTTATAGATTATTATATGGATTTTATGTAATATAAATGTTGATTTACAAATACATATCTGTTTTTTTCCTTTAATAATGCCTGGAACCTGAGCAGTTACTCTGTAATTATGCGTTAAAGACTTTCTTTGTCATCATAGACCTGTTATTTGACCAACGCGCCGCAGTACTTTTTTTGATTTTGTTATGCTTGATACCACAAGTTCTAGGAAAGCAAAGACATTTATGATATAACTTGTATGCGGAAGTTTCTATTTTTAGTTTTCTTAACTTAATTTCCAATGTGAAGAGGCTCTAAGTTTTAACGCATGTTTCATTAAACAGTTGTTAGAATGTGCTTTTTACTTAAGGGAGCGTTTTTCATATTAATTGCAGGATCCTTTTACTAGGCCTCTATCGGAGCTCGATACAGATTCTTTAGATGAAGTAATTACTGAGCTACCTATCTGGGTGAAAAGGTCTGATTATGACCGAGTAAGTTTTTTCTCCTCACAAATGTCTAATTATTCTTGTTCTTATTTTTCTATATTTTTAGTTGACTTATTGTCTATGCTTACACTATGTACAGGTGGACTGGTTGAATAAGTTTTTGTTTGATATGTGGCCTTACCTTGACAAGGTAATTTACTAGTGCCGGTGAAGAGAAAATTTGTTTATTTTTGTGGTTTTGGTGATAGCCTAGTGCTAATGGCCAATCTCCCTCCCCCTTGCCCCATGACATGGTCAGGGGTTTGGATCTTCATAAGGGGTAGGGGGGCCTCTTTAACAACCCCAATTTCTTTTTAAAAAATGAAAACTTCATTTGGTATTATATATTGCTGTAGGATAATTTTTCTGGTTTGCAGGCTATCTGCGGAATGATTAGGGTTATGGCTGAACCTATATTTGCCGAGTACATTGGAAAGTTTCGATGTGAAGCTATTGATTTTGAAATTCTGAACCTGGGGACACTCCCTCCTACAATTCATGGTAATTTTTCTCGAACTTGTTTTTGAACACTTTCTGAACATAAATGTAAGATTAAATATCTCTCTCTTTAGCTGCACTTACCTCAAAATGTTTTTCTGACTTGTATCATTAACTTGAGCACCAACATAGTGTAAATACATGCACTTCTAAGCACACAAATGCTTAGACCGTAGCTTGGTCAACTGAGAACTGCTATGACATTATTTTTAGTCCTTATATTAGGACTGTAGTTCAAATTGTTGCTCAGCTTGTAAAACTTGCTTCTTGATCTAATCTTGTTTTCCTGTGCCTGTACACTGACTTTTTAACATAACAGGTATTAAAATTTATGAGACAAATGAAAGGGATCTAGTCATGGAGCCAGCAATTAAATGGGCTGGAAATCAGAATATAACTGTTGCAATCAAAGTTTTATCGCAGCGTATCACAGTTCAGGTCAGACTCCACATTTTTTACATAGTGACAAACATATCCCTGTACAAAATAGGTGTTAATTTTTTATCTTATTAAGGTCTTTAAATACTTATTGTACATGTCTCCTCTCAGTTGGTGGATATGCAAGTTTTTGCTTCACCACGCATAATACTGAAATGCCTTGTGCCAACATTTCCCTGTTTTGCGAGCATAGTGGTATCTTTAATGGATAAAGTAAGTGAAAATATCTACTTCAAGCCACTGCCTGTTTTTCTTTGGTCTGTGAAGTGTATGAAAAGTGAATACACATATTTAACTCCTTTTCTGACTATGCAGCCGCACATAGATTTTGGCATGAATGTGTTGGGCTGCGACATTATGTCTATACCTGGCTTATATCGACCAGTTCAGGTATCACTTTCTCTAATTTTTTAGTGAAAACTTTAAATAGCAGAAATTGCAATTGATCATCTTCATACACAATTTTATCAGGATATTATCAAAAAGCAGGTTGCAAGTGTATATCTCTGGCCACGAACTTTTGAGATACCCATCCTTGATGCTTCTTCGTAAGTTTGTTGTTTTATATATGATGTACTACTATATGATTCTTTTTTTTAATCTATATTAGAAGATTTAGTTTATCACTATGCATTCTATCTGTTTAAACAGAGTAGCAATTAAGAAACCTGTTGGAATACTGCATGTGAAAGTGGTACGAGCAGTCAAACTTCTGAAAATGGACATATTGGGAACATCCGATCCATATGTTAAGCTGAGCCTGAGTGGAGAAAGGTTGCCATCAAAGAAAACAACTATCAAAAAAAGGAATTTGAATCCAGAATGGAACGAAAATTTTAAGCTGCTTGTGAAGGATCCGCAATCCCAAGTTCTCAATATAAATGTCTTTGATTGGGACAAGGTTTGACTTATAAACTTTTGCCATTTCTTTTTGATTTTGGTAAACAAAAATAAGAAAGCAATCACTCGTAACTCAAGTGAAAACTATTTGGTTATTGACGCACGTCATATTACACAGCGGTGTAGCCAGTTAGGACTACGAGGCGAAACATGAGAGGGTTTTATGGCGTACCCTAGATTTTTTGGTTTCTTCCCCTTTAAAATTTTGATAATACTTAGTTGTAGGATAACATAGAACCGATGCTTCTGCTCACATACATATACATGCCGGTATCAAAATTAGAACTTTTAATCACTATTATAAATTTAGTCTACTGATACTCATATTGGTTGTTCTCTGATGAACTAATCTATATTTTTTCCCTTCTGAGTCCCACACTAATTCCCTTCTGAGTCCCACACTAATTATGTATATCTAAGTGTTTTATACTTCTCAACAGTTAGTTTTTTACCTTAAACATTAGACTATGGAATTATACAAGTTAAAACTTTTTGGTGAGTATACATCCCCCCCCCCCCCCCAAATCAAACAAACTTCTGGTACATCACTGCAGATACTCCTATTTAAGTTAAAATTGTTATGGATGCTTATTTTGAGTATTTGAGATTATCTCACTCGTCTACAATTTTTTAAGGTAGGGGCACATGATAAGCTGGGGTCACAAGTAGTTCCTCTAAAATTGTTAAAACCACAAGAATCTACGGAGTTTGTGCTTGATTTGCTTAAAAATACAAATATAAGTGATCCGCAAAAGAAGAAGCCCAGAGGAAAGATTGTATTAGAGCTGAAATATGCTCCTTTCCGAGAAGATAGTAACATTCTTAGTGGAGCTCTCGATGGATCTCTAAGGATCGAAAGTCAAAATGACGGGGAATGTGGTCCTATGATTCCAAGTGGAGCAGGGGTACTAATGGTCACTGTCCAAGGAGCTGAAGATGTAGAGGGGGAGCATCACAACAATCCTTACGCTTTAGTAATTTTTAAAGGAGAAACGAAGAAATCAAAGGTGAGATATAGTTTTTTAAAATTAAATTTACATGATTGTGAATGTGCAATCTTTCTAATTTTTCAGATAATGTCGCAAAAAATAAGGGTTTTCTTTGAAATTCTTAATAATTATATGTACCATAAGCATGAAACTTCTCATTCCATCATCAAGAAATTTTATTGATGAAACTACATCTTGATGCTGAGAAACTCCTAAAGTCTAACATGCTCAAGTTAATTGCTCATATTCAGACACACTATTACTTTAAAAGATTAATGATATAAAGTAAGATAGTGAACGTGTTGGTGTTTCAACAAGTCATTACATTAACTGTTTGTGTATTAGCAGCGCATTAAGGCTTTTTATGCAATCGAAACTTTAACGAAACAACGGTATCAATGATTTGCACTTGTTTCAATACATGTCATATTCACTTTAAGGTTATTTTTCTTTCTATAGTTTTATTGTAAAAAATTTAGCTAGCAATGTCTCACCTGTTGAACAATGTTTATAGCTTATTAACTTCTATAACTTTTGATTCTGGTCAGATGATTAAAAGAACTCGTGACCCTCTCTGGAATGAAGAGTACCAATTTGTGCTCGAAGAACCGCCTGTAAATGACAAGATCCAAATTAAAGTTTTAAGCAGACCAAGAGGCATAAGTTTCCGACAAAAGGCAAGCATTTCTTTCTATCCATCCTAACTTTAGCAGTTTTACCATAATCATAATGATTATGTTTTAATTTTCAAACTTTTAAACCCTTGCGCAGGAGTCACTGGGACATGTAGACATTGACCTTGCCGATGTAGTGCATAATGGACGTATTAACCGCAAATATCATCTGATAGATTCGAAGAATGGAATGGTACATGTGGAATTAAGATGGAAGACAATTTAAGAACATGGATGAGCATCTAATGTATTTTTTGTTGTGTCTATTGGAAGCTGATATTGTATAAGAATGTGTTAATTGTTGGTTACAATCTGAGGTTTTAATTTGTAAGAGAAGTTGGAATGATATGAGATGAAAGTGAAAGGAAAATTATGTAGGGTGATCCAATTAGCTATGATGTATGTGCCTGGGAGATGGAGCAGCAGATATTATGCTTATTGGCCTTTATTACCAGTGAGGCATATTGGGCCTAAATATCGAATTTTGGTTATGTTCGCTCATGGTTTACCTTTTTTAGTTTTGGTGTTGAAACTCAGAGTTTGGGGTTCTTGAAAACAAATTGTACTTCGATATGCACAAAGTTGGTTAGTCGCAAGAGTTTATCCTCGTCGTTAAGGTCCGGGGTTCGACGTTTCTTAAAATATATAATAATTTGTTAGGCTATAAATCATATTCTTTTCGTCATTTTCATTTCTTTATATTTTCTTTTTTGGAATGTCCCGTTCATTTCTTTACGTTTCAAAACTTATTAAAAATAGTTAATGGGTTCCACCATTTTTCTACTTTTTCTTCCTTTTCACACTATTTTTACTCCACTATCTCCATTTTATATATTAAAAATTAATGGGTCTCACTATTTCACACACTTTTCTTTTTCTTTTTCACTACTAAACTATGTGTCCAATCCTTTTGATAAGAAATTAAAAGGACGGAGGGAGTATTTGTCAAAAAATAAGATAAAATTGTGCACCTGGTAATATAGTAATGTGAAATTATTAGCTTCAACAAACCTAGCCCATATTGAAGTTTGACACTTATGATTCAATGGATAAATATTTTGTATGTGAAGTAAAATTTTATACATTAAATATTTATTCCTCAAGATATTGGTAACGTCAATAAATGAATAATATTTTGATTTCAAAATTATTAATTTATAGGAATTTTACTGCATATGAATATATGAAATGTGCTATAAATTGTAGTATCAAACAACTTAATTTTTTCCAAAATTAATTTCAATCCAGATTTGTTACAGTTAAGGGGACGTTTGGTTCAGAAGACGGTATGGGTTTGGAATAAGGAATCGGGTTAGGCTGGTATGGGGTTGAGGAATCATTCCTGATATCACGTGTTTGGTTCGGTGCTGGAATGAAATATGTTTCATTTAAATATTTTTGATTTATTGATTGAATTAAACTTTTATATATTGCATATGTCAAATTTAAGTTGTTATTCAACTTACAAACAAAAACTGATTAAATATAAGTGATTAGAAAGTTATAAATTTTAATTTTAATGTTAATTTATAATTTTTAAAGTAAATAAAAATATTTGTATTAATTAAAAATAAGCATAACTTATATAAAATTAAATATGATATTTAAGATATATGTTTTAAGATTGTATTTAACTTTATAAGTAATGTACTAATGAAATTTATTTTGATACCTCATACCCCTCTTTCAAACCCACCTCCCCCTAGGGTATCAAATCTGATTCCAGACGGGTATAAGGAATGGATATTAGATTTTAAAAATAGTCAGCCAAATACCAGGTATGGGTTTGAATATGTTTTAAAATTGTATTTAACTTTATGTAATGTACTAATGAAATTTATTTTGATACCTCGTACCCCTCTTTCAAACCCACCTCCCCCTAGGGTATCAAATCTGATTTCAGACGGGTATAAGGAATGAATATTAGATTTTAAAAATAGTCAGCCAAAGGTATGGGTTTGAATATGTTTTAAGATTGTATTTAACTTTATGTAATGTACTAATGAAATTTATTTTGATACCTCATACCCCTCTTTCAAACCCACCTCCTCCTAGGATATCAAATCTGATTCCAGACGGGTATAAGGAATGGATATCAGATTTTAAAAATAGTCAGCCAAATATCAGGTATGAGTTTGAAATGAACAAAACAATACCAGAATTAACCGAAGCAAACGACCCCTAAATAAGATTGGTGCATGATTGAACTTTTGTCTTGGTCAAATGTTTAACTTCGCGTGTGTGTAATTAATTAAAAAAACATGGTTAAAAAAACAATGCATAATCGAAGTTTGACTATTGGGGTTGGGGGAATGGAATCAGGCACGTGAAATCAAATGAATCTGGGGGGGCAGTAAAACAGAATCCAGTCTCCCAGTATTGTTATTTGTATGTACTGTAGTTATTAGTATTAAACTGTGTACTTCTGGGTTGGTGCATTTCAATTACTGGGCTCGAAAACAATGTCTTTACCTACAAAGCTGACTTTATTGTTTCTTTCTCTGCACTATCTTTTGTAATTCCTTCGACCCCATACAACGGCTCCGTCATTTTATTGGTATAGTTGAATGAAAAAGTCATTTTTTTGTTATATCTGGTGAGAATTTTCAATTTATGATATAGAACGCCTGTTCTTTTGGAAAAAACCAAATAATCCCAATAACAAGTGCCGTTCTGGGGTCATTTTAATTTTTTTTTTATTTTTTTTTCTTTTTTTCCCGTGATGAAATTGTGTTAGTGTGTTTTTGAACGAAATAAAACAAGGTGAATGACTGTTTTTGGACTCCGATATTAAATAAATGGTAAATATTTTCATTAATTTTTTTTTGTTGGCTTGTAATGTAAACCTAATTTATGTGTGTATTTTTTAATTTAAATAAAAAACCATCTAAATATGAAATTTGTAGCTCCAAAAAGGGTGCCGTGAAATGTAAGTGTATATTTTTTAGGTGAGTGCATATTTTGGCACGTGCGTATGTAAATAACCGTAGTTTTTCTGGGTTCCAAATTTTTTTGTTGTGTTGTAATGTAAACCTATATTTTGGGAAAATTTTAATTTTGAATTAAAAAACTATATGACCAACACTTCTGTAGCTTCGAAAATGGTGTCTTGAGCGGCGAGTGCGTAATTGTCACGGGAGGGCAAATTTGTGCACGACATATTTAAATAACCGGAAATTTGTTTAGGGCCATTTTCTATTGTTTTGTAGGTAGACATAAAATGAATGTGCATTGAGTATTGGAAACCAAAATATTATGATTGAACAAGTAAATAATGAAATGAAAAACAAGGAAACGAAACCATATTACAAGTAGACTGCTTGTAATAACAGTAGTACATATGTTTGACAAGAAGATCACGTGTTTTAGTGTGGGCGCCCTGGGCATTTCTTACTACGCTTGGTGTGACCTTCTTGGTTACATAAACTACATTTCTTTCCAGACCGCGGATCATCAATCTTCGTTCGGATCCGCACCGATTGTCCCTTATCCCCGTGTTTTTTCTTTAATTTTTTCAAGGACTCTTCCGGCACTAACTTTCCATACCCCAGCCAAGATACGAGTAAGTCGTAGTTCCAATATTCAGTTGGTTCCAACGGATAAATTATTGGCCTGTACAAGTCCTGCATTGCCTGGTTCTTATGGAAATGATCGATGAAATGCTCCCAACTCAATCCATGTGTTATACAACCTGCCATTGCATGAGAGCACAACATGTGATGGGTCGCCCATTTTCCACAGGTGCACGTACGGTCATTGAGGTTGACAACCTGGGTTTTACCTCCCTTTACCGTCCCCTTTGCAGTTGTGTATTGATGTGTTAGTATTTTCATAATCCCGCGGAGACGATGGAAAGTAATAATTGTATGTCATGTTGCCTTTCTCCGAATTTTAGCTAACATAGCGGCGAAACGTGCACATAATTGTTGCCCCTCTTGTAGACCGTCATCCTCTATGTTTCGATGTTTATCTACAATTGTGACCACCTTGTAGAAGAGGTACTCCATCATTACTGTTACTGGAAGAAAACGAGCCCTCCTTATGTTGCCGTTGAAGCCCTCAAGCATGTTTGTGATTGTTTGACCGTAGCGAACACCACAATCGTGGGAAAGTGTCCACCTCTCCACGGGTATTGTAGCAAGATATTGTAGGGCGGTGGGGAAAATTTCACCAATCCTTGACATATATGCGTCGTGATTTGAGACTTGTGTGGTTCTTCCAGCTTTCCACATTAATTTTTTTAGTTCATCACCTGGGTGATGACTACAAAAATTACTTCTTACATGGAGGAGACGGAATCTATGGATGCCGAGTGGCTCAGCAAAACCGTTTTGAGGGTCTCTTAGGGCGGAGATAATGCTGGCAGCACAGTCAAAAATGATGCAGACGTCGGTCCGTTGTCGACAGACATGTCTTCGAAGTCGTTGCAAAAACCAAGACCAGTTCTCGTACGTCTCCTCATCAACCAAGCCATAACAGAGAGGGAACGGGTGGTTGTTCGAATCAACACCCATAGCAATAAGCAGCTTGCCCCTATATCTTCCTTTCAAGAATGTCCCATCTATTGAAATCACAGGACGTGCATGTTGCAAGCCGTCCATCATTGCCTTTAAAGACCAAAAAATCCGCTTGCTGACGGACGTGCCCCGCTCCTTAGTATGAGGGACAACATCGATCTCATCTAGAGGTGGCCACTTGGGCGGTCCGGGCGGTTCGGGCCGGGTCGATCACGGGTTGGGCACTTGAACCATAAACACTGAATCGACACGTAGGAGTAACGAGCCGGGCTCGGGCCGGGCTCGAACCGGAGGATAGTAACTCGTAACCGGCACAGTAATTCACGAGCTTGTGAGCTAAGCGGGCTTGTACGAGCGGGCTTGACGGGCTAGTACATATGAAGTGAACCAGACACACAAAGACACACAGTACATCAACTAAAATAATTAGCTAATTAGTAATTATCGTAGCACTGTCATAATAGTCCAACTAGCATTGTTTTTGATTGTTCATTTTAGTATTTATTTATTTCAATTTCGATTAATGTGGCAGTAATAATTAATTTAAGTAATATATTCCATAATCATTTGATTAAATTTATTTATTTTATTATATGGAATAGCAGTGATATTATTGTGGTGGTCAATCCCCACAACATGTGTATATATAATACATAATAAATAAATAATTGTTTAATTACTTTTACCAAACAAAGACCAAAGTTAGTGAACTTCAAACAAAGACTTCAAGCGGGCTGTGCGGTTCTCGCGGGTCGTGTGGGCTCGTGCGGGCCGGTTTGGTCTCGGGTTTTCAATTCCGAATTCGTATTCGGCACTTCAGTATCAACGAGCTGTGCGGGTTTGAACCGAATAATTTCGGGTTTCCGTTCGAACCGGTCCCGAGCGGGTGGTTCAAACCCGCACGATTGGCCAGCTCTAATCTCAGCAATGGTTCCAGGATTTATCTTCATAATGGCTGCGAGGAACATGGGTAGAGCTTAGTATGTTGTATCCCAACTGTCATACACTTCCTCAATTGCTATTTGCTTCCCTCTCCACGCTTTTTTGTACCCCACTATGTGGTTGTGCTCGTTGTTGATCAGCGGGATAATGGTTTTAATGGGAATTCCTGGTGTATCTATTACCTGTTTCACATAAAAAAGTAAATGTCAAACAAAATTCGGCTTTAATAAGTAACGTTTGCTAAATATTTACTTACAAGTGGTTTTACAAGCTGCGCAATCATCCTTGCAGATAACTTCTTGTGATCTTGTAACGGCTGATCGACCATGCATTTGTGTTCCTCTCTATTAACATTAATCCGCCAGTACCCGGAATCATGCATGAAAGCTGAAAGTGTTTGTCCTAAATCCAATCATGTATGATGAGTTAGGAAGAAATTTCTTGTATTCCTATTTGATTTCATTTTGAATTAATAAAAGACTTGTTATATTTTTATGGGCTTTATCTATTTAAAGTGTATTAAATAAGATGTTCCATAGTTTAGAGTAAAGCTTCTAGAATTATAATGAGTTTATAATAATGGGATCTAGAAGATGACAACTCTGGACTTAAACAGTTCCTGATCATAGGATAACTAATCGGATGTTAGTGGATCCGCAAAGATTGGTACATACTATGCTTGCTCCCTTCAGGAGGATGTCTGTTCTCATAGGCATTTGTGTGGTGACACTATAGCTGGTATGTAGGTGTTTATTAGGGAATAAGTTCACTGAACATGACTTGATAAGTTGAACAACTAATGGAGATTACTCACGTGTCAATAGTTATTCAATGAGTGATAGTTGTACAAGTGTCCTTAGACTTGAGATCGTTAAAGGTATCTTATATATAATGAACTGTGCTTTGGTTTAGTCCTTAGTCTCAAGGACATCCATTAGGTCTATTATGGGCATAGGGATTTGTGTATAGAGATAGTTAACGTCAATAGAGGATCTACCCCTTCCAGTATAGGAAGAGAATATCCTATGTTATTCTTAGTATGCGAGTTCTGGAATCTCTGGCCAGAGTGTATGAAATTAGAAAGGAGTTTCTAATATGAACTTTGCATTATGAATAAGAAATCATATGATTAAATTTGATAGGCTTGACACAAGATCCATGCCTTGTATTTAATCGGGATATTATAAGGGTGGAAGGAATTTATTGTACAGTAACTAGTCACTGACATGTTCTTGATATTCTAAGTAGTGAATTCATATTATCCGGATAGTCGCGATATGTTGAGAAGCATCACTCATGATGTAGAATAAATATAATTAATCAGTTAATTATATTTAGTGAATTTTAATATTCATATAAATAATTAATAAAAGTTTATTATTATTTATTTCTACTACCGGCATAATATTGAACCTACAGGGTCACACCATAAAAGAATATTTTCTTTGATGAAATAATGAGAGAGAGAATTATTTTCTAAATAGTTAAGAAAAGAAATAATGATTAAAATAGTTTTAATTATTATTAAAGCATTTTATGAAGATAAAATATGGGGGATTAATATATATAAAGATATATTATAAAACCCTAGGAGAGCCCTATAAATAGAATGACATGGATGGCTCATTTTTAATACACACAATTTTGGTTTTGTGAAAACCCTAAACTCCATCTTCTTCTTCTCTCTCTCTCTCCCAAAAACTCCATTTTTATAAAAACTTAGTTTTATAAAAAGGTTCATCAAAGCGGATCGTTCTTGGTGGATACCGGTAGAGTGCTTCACACACTGAGGAGCAACTGCTAGCACTCCAATTTTATAAAGCTTCGATTCACGAGGTATGATTTCGATTCCTCAGTTTTTCCCTTTTATACGTTTTTCTATATGTGCGGTATATGATTTTTACGGAATAAAAATTTATTTCGCGCTTCCGCTCATCCGTAAATTCCATCATTGGCATCAGAGCTAGGTTCTGCATATAGAGATTCATATAAAAAATTTCAGATTTTTTTATGCATGTATGGATTTATTATGATTTTTGCAAGTTTATTTAGATTTAATTATGAAATAATTCGAAATAATTTTTGCATGAGATTTTGACTACTGATTTGGGTTTTACAAGTGTTGTAGATTGTCTAGGTATTTTTTTCATAATTTTGTGATGTGTAGATTATTTGTTATGAATTTTTTAAAATTGTTTTAATTAAAATTCATGGAATAATTATGCATGTGAATAATTATGATTAAAATTTGCACAAGGTCCCATGGCTGATCTGGTAATTTTCTGCTACTACTTGATTTAAGAAATCATATTATTTTGATTTTTATTAATTTATTAATTAAATGTTAATTGATTTATTAATAATAAAATTAAAATAATAAAAATATTAATAAGAGTTATTAATTAAGGGAGTAAAGGAAAGGGGGTTAGTCTTTTATTTTGTAACGGCTGACTGTTCACATGGCAATGGAAGGAGGAAACAACAGAAAAAAAAAATGTTTTCTGCAGAGTCGGCTGTGCCAGGCGCGTGGAGCGCACGCGCGGGGAAAAGGGGGTCACGCATTTACGGGATGCGTTACACACTTAAAGGCTCAAAAGTGTTGTAACGCATTACCGGAATGCGTTACAGCCCTTGTAACGCGTTCCTGTAATGCGTTACAGCCCGTCTGTCTTTTTAAAATTTGATTTTTGGGAGTTTCGTAACTCCGTTTTGGGCGTACAATATATCGTTGGATTCGTTTTTCCGAGACAGATCTAATGGAGTGGTCAAATATTTTTTATATAAAAGTTTTGAACTGTTTATATTCCCGAAAGTGTTTTAAAGCATATTTTAATTATTTTAATTGCTTTTAAATGCTATAATAAATCCATACATCATTATATCAATGTGTGACATGATATTACTTGCATGCTTACTTGTTTATTTATTTTTATATATGAGATATATGCCTGTGTTTACCATGCGATGATAGATTTAGGTGAACTTAAATCAATATAAGGCGTGTTCTAGAAAATCTAGAATAGGAATCGTTTCTTGCCTTGACAATAATATTATGAATACAATCATGAGATTCTTGTGTTTATGAAACACGTAATTAAATATGAATTTTCAATTTTGAGAGAAAGGATGATTCTGTCAACAACAGATTTCTATCTGTAAGAAAGGGTTATTAAGTGACGCCTCTTGACAATGCTCCACCCGATCTGGGAATCATCTGATTATCGATTATTGATTTGAAATATTTAATTTAAAAGGAAAAATCTCTTTATAATATGATTATGATTGTAACGTAATATAATCCCTCTAAAATTAAATAATATCAAGTAGTAATTGGCCAATGACACAACGGGCTTGTGTCGGTCATAGCCTTCCAACATGATAGAAAGTGGTTCTTATTTTTAAATCATTGTCGTTTCGTGCTACAGCCGAGGGTTTTGATTTCGAAATAAGAAATACTTGTCTATTACATAGAGATGTGTACATTGAATTAGAATCTAAAGGTCGTTACGTGCTACAGCCGTGGGCCGTTGGAGACTGGTTCAATTATACGAAATGTTGGGTTAGACTTGACTTAGAATATTGAGTTTGTCGTGCTACAGCCGTGACTCAATTATTCAAGAGGCTAAAATTATATTAGGGAATAACATAAAATGTAATTGACAAGAGTTGTCTGCCTATTGAACATCACATGACGTTTCGTGCTACAGCCGAGGTTGTGTAATGGAATGTAGGATCACTATTCCCACTAGCATTATGAATGCCTAATTTTCACTTAGGGGGTGTATAAATTAGTGGGAGCCACTTATGAATAAAGACCCAGTTCATATAGTGTTTTGAAATAAAATTGAATATTTGTTAAGTGTTGTTATGTGTTTATCATTTACAAATTTACTATATTCGTTATGTCTTCTGCACTATCACTCCGGAGTATACTAGATGCTCACAAGTTGACTGGTCCTAATTTTGCTGACTGGCTTCGAAACTTGAGAATTGTTCTCAGGGTGGAGAAGCTGGAATATGTGCTTGACTCACCTAAGCCTACTGAACCTGCTAACGATGCACATAATGATGAACATGTTGTGTATCGTAAGTGGATAGATGATGCAAATGTTGCTCAATGCATCATGCTAGCTTCCATGAACATTGAGCTACAGAAGCAGCATGAGCATATGGATGCTCACACTATCCTTATGCATCTACAAGAGTTGTATGATGTGGCAGGGAGGACAGCTTGATATGAGATATCGAAGGAGCTGTTCGGTTGTAGGATGTCTGAGGGATCATCCGTGAATGACCATGTACTTAAGATGATCAATTTGATTGAACGTCTTGGACAACTTGGTTTTGCCATGGATGGGGAGCTAAGCCAAGACTTGGTCTTGCAATCACTTCCGGGTTCGTTTTCGCAGTTTGTTGTGAACTTTCACATGAATAAGTTGGATGTCAGCCTGGCTGAACTCCACAACATGTTGAAGACTGCGGAATCGAATTTTCCCCCTTAGAAGGGCTCTGTTCTTCTAATTGGTGAAGGTTCCAATCCTAAGAAAAGGAAGAAGAACCCTTCCAAGAAGAAGAAAGTAGGTGAGAAAAAGCCTGTTCCACCAAAAGCTGAAGACCCCAAGAGCAAAGCTGTTTGCTTTCACTGTAACAAGGTGGGGCACTGGAAGAGGAACTTCAAGGTTTACCTTGCAGAATTGAAGAAGAAGAAGGGTAGTGAGACTACCACTTCTGCTTCAGGTATGTTCATGATTGAAGTGAATATGTCATTAAATCAAATTTCTACTTGGGTATTAGATACCGCCTGTGGTTCTCATATTTGCAATTCGTTGCAGGGACTAAGGAGAAGTAGGACTCTTGAGGAAGAGGAGGTGATTCTACGGATGAGAAATGGAGCAAGAGTTGCTGCTGAAATTGTAGGATCATTTCATTTACATATGCCTACGGGCAAGACCATTGTTTTAAATAATTGTTATTTTGTTCCTTCGATTGTGAGGAATATTATTTCTATTCCCATGTTAGACTTGGATGGATTTTCGTTTGTTATTCAGAATAATAAATGTTCAATTCTTAGAGATAACGTTCTTTATGGAAGTGGTATTTTAAATAATGGTTTGTATGTATGTGACGTAGAGCATGATTTACTATAAATTGAACATACTAATAAAAGAAAAAGGGATGATGAAAATATCACTTTTTTGTGGCACTGCAGACTTGGTCATATTAGTGAAAATAGACTGCGGACATTGCATAAGGAAGGGTTACTTGACCCCTTTGATTTTGAATCATATCCTACATGCGAGTCTTGTCTATTGGGTAAAATGACCAAATCTCCATTTAGTGGACATGGAGAGAGGGCTGCAGATTTGCTAGGATTGGTACACACAGATGTATGTGGACCAATGTCTACGCAAGCCATGGGTGGATTTTCATACTTCATTACTTTCATAGATGATCGATCTAGATTCGGATATGTGTATTTGATGAAACACAAGTCTGAAGCCTTTGAAAAGTTCAAAGAATATAAGCATGAAGTGGAGAAACAAACCAAACATAGTATTATAACTCTTCGATCAGATCGAGGTGGTGAATACTTGAATGTAGAGTTTCAAGATTATCTCAAAGAAAATGGTATAGTCTCCCAATGGACTCCTCCATATACTCCACAGTTGAATGGGGTATCTGAAAGGAGAAATCGAACTTTGTTAGACATGGTTCGGTCCATGATGAGCTATGTGAATCTTCCAGTATTCCTGTGGGGTTATGCATTGGAAACCTCAGCATATTTACTGAATAAGGTGCCTTCCAAATCTGTCCCTAAAACTCCATATGAGATATGGAAAGAAAGGAAACTGAGTCTTAAACATGTTAAGATTTGGGGATGTCCAGCTTATGTCAAGAAAGTTGACCCAGATAAGCTGGAATCTCGATCCGTAAAATGTAGTTTTGTGGGATATCCTAAAGAGACTTTAGGGTATTACTTTTACACCGATCATAAGGTGTTTATCTCCAGACATGCTACCTTCTTGGAAAAGCAGTTTATCCTTGAAGGAAACAGTGGGAGCAAAATTGAACTTGATGAAGTTCAAGAAGCACAAACTACTATGAAACAGGTGGAAACACCTGTTCAGACTGAACAACCTTCTGTAGAACAGCCCATTCGTAGGTCAGGGAGAGTGTCTCGCCAACCTGAGAGGTATTATGGCCTTGTCATTGAGAATGACAATGAGTTGTCAATCATTGATGATGACGACCCTATGACCTATAATGAGGCTATGAGTAGTGTTGACTCAGAGAAATGGCAAAGTGCCATGAAATCCGAAATGGAATCTATGTATACCAACCAAGTATGGACTTTGGTTGAAGCACCTGAGGGTGTGAAGCCTATTGAGTGCAAATGGGTATACAAAAGAAAGATTGGAGCAGATGGCCAGGTAGAGACCTATAAGGCCAGACTCGTGGCAAAAGGATTCAGGCAAAGACAAGGGATTGACTTTGATGAAACTTTTTCGCCTGTAGCCCTGTTAAATCAATTCGGATTTTGCTTGCGATTGCTGCTTACTACGACTATGAGATCTGGAAAATGGACGTGAAAACGGCCTTCCTCAATGGGAAACTTGAAGAGGAAGTGTATATGACACAGCCAGAGGGTTTTTTTTCTAAGGGAAATGAACACCTAGTGTGTAAGCTGCTGCGAACCATATATGGTTTAAAGCAAGCTTCTCGTAGATGGAACATCCGTTTTGATGAGACAATCAAAGAGTTTGGTTTTATCAAAAACATAGATGAACCATGTGTCTACAAGAAGGTTAGTGGGAGCGCGGTAACATTTCTTGTATTGTATGTGGATGACATACTTCTTATAGGAAATGATATACCGATGCTGCAATCAGTAAAAGTGTGGCTATCGAAGAACTTCACTATGAAGGACTTGGGAGAAGCATCCTACATTCTCGGTATGAAGATCTATAGAGATAGATCTAGAAGAATGATAGGTCTTACCCAGGGTACATACATCCAGAAAGTGCTTAAAAGGTTTAGCATGGAAAACTCCAAAAGAGGTCTCATACCGATGAGCCATAGAGTGTCCCTTTCCGAAAAGATGTCTCCTAAGACACCTGAGGAAAGAGAGCGTATGAGTAAGATTCTTTATGCTTCAGTAATAGGATCTATCATGTACGCGATGTTATGTACTAGGCCTGATGTTGCTTATTCAATCAGTGTGACGAGCAGATATCAGTCCAATCCAGGTGAAGACCACTGAAAAGCAGTGAAGAACATCCTTAAGTACTTGCGAAGGACTAAAGATATTTTTCTTATTTTTGGTGGCGGATCTCAGTTGAAAATAGAGGGTTATACTGACTCTAGTTTTCAATCAGAAAGTGATGATAGCAAATCTATGTCAGGGTACGTGTTTACTCTGAACGGTGGTGCGATTAGTTGGAAGAGTTCCAAACAATCTACAATGGCTGACTCCACAGCAGAAGCAGAATATATAGCTGCAAGTGAGGCTGCAAAAGAAGCCGTTTGGATGAGGAAATTTGTTTCTGAGTTGGGAGTTGTTCCTAGCATTGAGGAGCCTATTGTGTTGTATTGTGATAGCAACGCAGCAATAGCACAAGCCAAGGAACCTAGGTCTCATAAAAATTCCAAACATGTTTTGCAACGCTTTCATTTGATTAGGGAAATTATTAAAAGAGGAGATGTCAAGATTGAGAGAGTTGACACACATAACAACGTAGCAGACCCACTCACAAAGTCATTGTCTCGGATTTACTTTGATCGTCATAAAGAAAAGATGGGTATTAGATACCAGGGTGATTGGCTTTAGTTCAAGTGGGAGATTGAAAGTGTTTGTCCTAAATCCAATCATGTATGATGAGTTAGGAAGAACTTTCTTGTATTCCTATTTGATTTTATTTTGAATTAATAAAAGACTTGTTATATTTTTATGGGCTTTATCTATTTAAAGTGTATTAAATAAGATGTTCCATAGTTTAGAGTAAAGCTTCTAGAATTATAATGAGATTATAATAATGGGATCTAGAAGATGACAACTCTGGACTTAAACAGTTCCTGATCATAGGATAACTAATCGGATGTTAGTGGATCCGCAAAGATTGGTACATACTATGCTTGCTCCCTTCAGGAGGATGTCTGTTCTCATAGGCATTTGTGTGGTGACACTATAGCTGGTATGTAGGTGCTTATTAGGGAATAAGTTCACTGAACATGACTTGATAAGTTGAACAACTAATGGAGATTACTCACGTGTCAATAGTTATTCAATGAGTGATAGTTGTACAAGTGTCCTTAGACTTGAGATCGTTAAAGGTATCTTATATATAATGAACTGTGCTTTGGTTTAGTCCTTAGTCTCAAGGACATCCATTAGGTCTATTCTGGGCATAGGGATTTGTGTATAAAGATAGTTAACGTCAATAGAGGATCTACCCCTTCCAGTATAGGAAGAGAATATCCTATGTTATTCTTAGTATGCGAGTTCTGGAATCTCTGGCCAGAGTGTATGAAATTAGAAAGGAGTTTCTAATTTGCATTAATATGAACTTTGCATTATGAATAAGAAATCATATGATTAAATTTGATAGGCTTGACACAAGATCCATGCCTTGTATTTAATCGGGATATTATAAGGGTAGAAGGAATTCATTGTACGGTAACTAGTCACTGACAGGTTCTTGATATTCTAAGCAGTGAATTCATATTATCCGGATAGTCGCGATATGTTGAGAAGCATCACTCACGATGTAGAATAAATATAATTAATCAGTTAATTATATTTAGTGAATTTTAATATTCATATAAATAATTAATAAAAGTTTATTATTATTTATTTCTACTACCGGCATAATATTGAACCTACAGGGTCACACCATAAAAGAATATTTTCTTTGATAAAATAATGAGAGAGAGAATTATTTTCTAAATAGTTAAGAAAAGAAATAATGATTAAAATAGTTTTAATTATTATTAAAGCATTTTATGAAGATAAAATATGGGGGGTTAATATATATAAAGATATATTATAAAACCCTAGGAGAGCCCTATAAATAGAATGACATGGATGACTCATTTTTAATACACACAATTTTGGTTTTGTGAAAACCCTAACCTCCATCTTCTTCTTCTCTCTCTCTCTCTCCCAAAAACTCCATTTTTATTAAAGCTTAGTTTTATAAAAAGGTTCATCGAAGCGGATCGTTCTTGGTGGATACCGGTAGAGTGCTTCACACACTGAGGAGCAACTGCTAGCACTCCAATTTTATAAAGCTTCGATTCACGAGGTATGATTTCGATTCCTCAGTTTTTCCCTTTTATACATTTTTCTATATGTGCGGTATATGGTTTTTACGGAATAAAAATTTATTTCGCGCTTCCGCTCATCCGTAAATTCCATCAAAAGCAGCCCTCATCCTCCAGTTACACCCCTCAGCCCGACACTGTACAATGAGTTGGTCTTTATTACTCCTTGTAGTTTTATATGTACGATCAGTGTTAATATGTGCATGCATCACTGCTCCCAAGAGCGTTGCTTTGTCACGGTAACACATTCACTCACCCAGTTCCCCCTTGTCAAGGTCTTCATCAGCATATATATCATTAGGGTTATCTATGATTGGTGGAGTGTATTGCTCTGTGCGAAACCATGGAACCCTTGGAACATGATGTTCTTCTCGAAGTACCAAAAATGTAGTGGAAATTTCTTCATTTCTCTCTGAATGTCCTTCACCATCTTCGGTTGCAGAAGATTCCCCGTCGTCATCATCGTGAAGGTGAAAATTCTCCTCACTTGATGAATTGGCTACAACTCCATCTGCCAGCAGGGCTAACCGCTGACCTGAACCTCTTCCCACCACATCACTTTCATAACTAGCCCCATGTTGAAACCCGCTACTATTTGACTGTTTTCCCCTCCATACCCTCTACCATGTTCAGTAGTCCCCCCTTCATAGCCTCCACCATATTGACTACTCCACCCTCCATTACCCCCACCATGTTCAATAGTCCCCCCTCCAAACCCCTCACCATATTGACTACTTTCCCCTCCATACCCTGCACCATATTACCTAATCCCCCCTCCATAGCCTCCATCATATTGTATACTCCCCCCTCCATACCCTCCAACATATTGACTACTACCCCCTTCATACCGTTCACCATGTTCACTAGCCCCCCTACCAGACCCTCCACCATGTTGAGTAGTCCTCCCTCCATACCCTACACCTTGATCAAAAAGTACATTTGACCACAGTGGTTGTACATCACCACCGTATGTTGTTGTTGTTGGTTGTGACCCGAAATTATGCTGGAATGAGTATGGGTCATCAACAATAATTTCTTCTGTTTCGATGAACAAATAAACATCTCCTTGAACGTTTAGCAACATGGCAGGAACATTTAACATGCGTGTAACATCATCATCACATAAAATATCCATTTGATAAAAACCTTCAACTAGGTTGTACTGACCAAGATATGGATACTTTAAACTCAATTTTAAATTACACTGATACGAACTAATGTTCATTAAATTATACACGACACTTTTAATCTCATTGTAAGTGGTACCAAACCTAATAAACATCATTTTTTTTGGATCGATAGAGTAATTGATATTACTACCATCTCGAATAACTACTCCACCCCAAAAAAATTTGACGTTGACGTGGCCTTCCATCTCCCTGCGTTGAAGACAACATTAACAGTTAGGAAACCAAAATCAAGATTGTACATGTAAACAAACATACATGTAATGCTGACATAACTTATAATTGTAGTATGAACAATATTATTTTCCTAAAGATTTAGGAACTTAGAATTGCAGTATGTTTTGAATACATGCAATGTTGGAGGACACATATAAATAGGAATAGAAGCTGTAGGCTAGAGATAGCTAAACATTTTGAGAATTCAGATATGAATGCATTATTGATAGAATCCAATGGAGATTTCCGATAGGATATTTGTCAAAGAGAAATCTACTATTTATGTCCCACTTGAAAGATATGAAAGAGAAGATAAGATTCTTGAAATTTACAACAAAAGCAAATGTTGTATTATGTTGTTTATGTTTTTTTTTAATTTTATTTGAGTCCGTGATTAATAATTATGTTTTGCAAAATTACTTGGCATAAGTAATTGTCTTACTCATCATCAGATAAAAAACAATCAAAAACATAATCAGGACCTATAGCGAAATGATGATACATCATTGTAGTGTGGTGGTCGCCGTCTTCAACATACTCCTGACTTCTTCGTTATAGGTCTTTACGGTTTAAGCGCATCCTCATACGCTTCTCTTCCTCTCTAGCACGAAATAATGCTAATTCCAGCTGATGAGGCGTTTCTCGCTGCATGTGTATGGCGCGTTATTTTGGTATTCGCACTCCTTCCTGGACACATTGTCCCATACAACTGTTGAGACACCCAACACGCCATTTTCATTCCCTCTGTATCGTGATTATTGAATTTCCTGCGTAACGTTCATTTGGATCCATTGAGTACCTAAAATTGTCATCACAAAACCATTTCCTACCAATTGCTTGGTTAATATCACCAGGGGTATAACTCATTATGTTGTTGTTGGTATATCGTGGAATTTAAATATCACAAGGGGTATAACACACTCTATTTATAACATAAAAGTAGGTGCAAAGATACAACTATTTACGCTTTCCAGTAATGAGATGCAGTGGTGCATAACTTTATGTCATGTCAAATACGGATTCACTGTTTCTTTTACAGGCTATCCATCATACCTTATCTTCTTGCTACAGTAAACATCACTGATGAAAGTAATGCAGCCAAGCATTTGACTATTCATGACACTTTCAAATTGCTAATAATTCATCATTCATGTGCTGCAGTGTATTTCTTACAGTGACTAGTCACTTCTAAATAATTGATGTTGAATGCATGTGACTTCAGATAGGAATACGGAATGAAAATGAATGACTAGAAAATCAGGATTTTTCTATATAACCTATTAATCAAGATGTGAAACAAATTATAACTATGAATAGCATGTCTTCTAACATAAATCGCAACTGGTTGCTCATAGAAAGAGATGATGATTACCGTAGTCTTAGAGTTATTGATGCTAAAGAGTACTTTGTTGGTGTACGTCGCGAATGGGCTTATCGACGTGAAGAATCTGACTGGTTGAGAGATGTCCTGCTTTCTATGGGTCTAAGAGTTCCAACTCGACATTCTATTGACATATATTCTCAAGCGGGGGATAGTCCAACTTGGGCAGGATTTAGGAAGAAAGTTATTAGGGCCGTGACAAGTATTAGAAAAGAAAATAACCGAATGTTGTTGCGTAGGAGTCGTCAATACATATATGAACTGGCGTGAGATTCTGTCCGCAACATTGGGAGAGAGCTTACAGAAGATGAGCAACACAGACTATTACAAAATAAGAACTACCTTTCCGACGATTATATGTCCGATGATTGACACAGTTTTTATTATGTATCGAACGAGGCACAGTTTTTCAACTGTGTTATATTATGTACCTTATTTTATGTGATGGAATTGTGTTTCAAGTTAAGTATTCATTTTCAGCAAATTATATTTTTATCAATTTCATATTAAGCCTCAAAATAGCCCTCTACCACATTTTGACACTTCGAATATTACCTTATTAGTTCCAACTAACCTAATATATGTTTTAAATGAAATATAGATTTTAATAACTATATTATTAATAAAAAAATTAAATTATATATTACTAAGTAACATATTTTACTAAGTAATATTACATAATTTTTTTAACTTAGTAATATTATAAATACAAAGTAATTTAGATTTTAATAACTATATTATTAATAAAAAAATTTAATAAAATTATGTAATATTACTTAGTAACATGTTATTACTAAGTAAAATATTTTACTTAGTAATATTACATAATTTTTTTAACTTAGTAATTATATAAATACAAAGTAATTTAGATTTTAATAACTAAATTATTAATAAAAAAAATTAATAAAATTATGTAATATTACTTAGTAACATATTATTACTAAGTAAAATATTTTACTAAGTAATATTACATAATTTTTTTAACTTAGTAATATTATAAATACAAAGTAATTTAGATTTTAATAACTAAATTATTAATAAAAAAAATTAATAAAATTATGTAATATTACTTAGTAACATATTATTAATAAGTAAAATATTTTACCAAGTAATATTATATAATTTTTTTAACTTAGTAATAATATAAATACAAAGTAATTTAGATTTTAATAACTAAATTATTAATAAAAATTTAATAAAATTATGTAATATTACTTAGTAACATATTAATAATAAGTAAAATATTTTATCAAGTAATATTATATAAATTTTTTAACTTAGTAATAACAGAAATACAAAGTATTAGGAGAAGAGTTATGAGCGGATAAAAAACAAGAAGAAAAAATAAGGGAAAAGGAAAGAGAAAAAGAAAGACAAGGAAAAAAGAAGGGAAAAGGAAAGAGAAAAAGAAGGGAAAAAAGAATCGCCGGCGGAAGAATCCCAGGCCAACCGGCGTTCTGGGGCAGGGTGAAGGAAGAGAATTGCTGCCTCTCTCCCCGCAGCAACAGGCGTTCCGCGCTCTCTCTCTGCATTACTGTTAATTGATTGATGTTTATTGATGTTAATTAATTAGCCATCTGTTATTTACTGTTAATCTAATTAGCCATACTTTACATTTCAAATTTTCTGTGCGGCGGGTGTTGATTTAATTTATTGGTTTAAATTTATTGGGGTTGATTTTTTAAGAGTTGATTTGTTAAGGTGAAAATGAATTCTCTTAGTAAAAAAGGTGTGATAAATTTGAATGTGATTTGTCTACCTACATAATTCAGTTAATTATGCCCAGATGTTTACTGTTATAGTTTCTTTCGTGATAATTATACATAATTAATTTATTCGAGCACAGATAATTATTTATTAAAATTAAAATATTATATTAATTTAAATATGAATAATTATAGAAATTATGATATAATAAATATAAAAATGCATTAAATTTGACGTTGTACTGTAGTATTAATTAAGAAGGTAGAATGTGTAACTCAAATTAGGTGAATTCTCTTAGTTAAAAAGGTGTGATCTTTTAATTGATCTGAGTGTTTCTATATTATACATAATTAATTTATTCGAGTACAGATAATTATTTATTAAAATTAAAATATTATATTAATTTAAATATGAATAATTATAGAAATTATGATATAATAAATATAAAAATACATCAAATTTGACGTTGTACTGTAGTATTAATTAAGAAGGTAGAATGTGTAACTCAAATTAGGTGAATTCTCTTAGTTAAAAAGGTGTGATCTTTTAATTGATCTGAGTGTTTCTATATTATACATAATTAATTTATTCGAGTACAGATTATTATTTATTAAAATATTATATTAATTTAAATATGAATAATTATAGAAACTATGATATAATAAATATAAAAATGCATCAAATTTGACGTTGTACTGTAGTATTAATTAAGAAGGTAGAATGTGTAACTCAAATTAGGTGAATTCTCTTAGTTAAAAAGGTGTGATCTTTTAATTGATCTGAGTGTTTCTATATTATACATAATTAATTTATTCGAGTACAGATAATTATTTATTAAAATTAAAATATTATATTAATTTAAATATGAATAATTATAGAAATTATGATATAATAAATATAAAAATGCATCAAATTTGACGTTGTACTGTAGTATTAATTAAGAAGGTAGAATGTGTAACTCAAATTAGGTGAATTCTCTTTGTTAAGAAGGTGTGATCTTTTAATTGATCTGAGTATTTCTATATTATACATAATTGTATCTACGATTGTCTAAGTAAGGTTTATATTAATTTCGGATGACTTTAAAAGTAAAGTTAGTTACTTTTTCCCGGGATTTTGTATTAATATGGCTATTTGAAACGGATACTGAGAAAAAATTGGATACATGTCTTTGTAACAAAATTACACTAGATAGATTTCGAAATTAGTTTGTAATTAATAATGATCTGCTTATATTAATTGCTATCACCAAAATAATTAGTTCGTACATTCATTGGATGACATGCTTTTTATACTGAGTTTGTTGGATGGCTTTTTGGATTGGGAAAGTGATAATATAGCGGAAATGCTGCCCGTTTTTTTCTAAGATTTTACAATGCCTTTCACTTATGAGTGCACCTTCTCCCATTTTTTACTTGACATGGGTGGAGTGGTGCTACACCGATAGGGTCACTAGACAGTTTGACTACTTGCAGCAGGTCCCTACCAACTCTCCGCTCCGAGGCCATGATTCTTTCCATAGGGGTCAGAGAGGATGGCCTTTGCAGTTCGATAGGGTGCGTGAGCTGTGGGACTCACGCCACAGTGCGGTGCTTCAGCCACCAGCTTACAGGCACACTCGGAGACCTATGTGCGCAGTTCAGTATCCTCAGTGGTTCGATAGAGTCACAAGGCGTTTCATGATCAACCCTAGGATGTGTAGGGACCAACAAGGCTTCCAGGGGTCGCAGGGATACCTACCCGTGGCTGTAAGATTTATATTCTTAAGTCAAGTACCTTCATTTTTTTCCTTATATGAGTTTATGTTCACACTTTTACATGTTGTCAATGCAGGCTGAGGGCTTGTCCGCTGCCTACCACCAGATTCGGGGTTCGGGCGTGGCTGAGGATGATGCTACTGTGGATGAGGCACTTCAGGGTTTACATGGCACATTAGATGTTATAGGATTCACTTCTCTTTCACAGAGGCCCCCGCATCCACCTCCTGCTACCCCACGTACTAGCGGTGCTCATGCACGTAGGTCACGTACCGCTTCTCTTCATGTTCCAGTAGCTCCTTTGGATGGTTGGGAGCCTTGGCCTCGCCCATCAGTTGGTGAGGGTTTTTCTCTATACACCTCGTCTGCATCAGGTTGGGAGCAAAGTTCCCCGGGACATACTGAGCCTACCTGGGACCACTACGTTCAGGGAGAGGGATCCTCTCATATATCTACTTGGGGTCATAGTTCCCAAGTCTATGATGTTGCGGGCTCCTCGTGGGGGCAGATATCTCAGAGCCATGCTACTGCTATATCTACTTTTGGCCACAGTACTCAGAACCCTTATTTCGGCACATCTACTATAGGCCACAGTTCTGAGAGCCCTTATGCTGTTCCTAGTGCTTGGGCTGCTGGATCCACTTGGGGTCATTCTACTCAGAGTGATTATGGTCATGTGGTTCAGGCTTTTCCACAGCCTACCTGCAGTTTTCCACCCGAGACTAGTGATTCGAGATTTTCTTTTCAAACCCCGGCTAGGGGGTTCGACCCTTGGTTGGTACATGACACCTCCGCACAGAGCTTCGAGCAGGGGCGTCAGATGCATACACCCTATCAGATGCAGGAGGAAGATATGGGGGATGACAGTGATGAGCAGGATGACGCTAGTGAGGAAGCCGATACTCCTGTGCATGTCAGGCAGCAGCCCCGTAGAGCAGTAAAAGGGAAAGGGAGGCTATGCCACACCGGCGGGAGGTTCTGTGGCTGATCAGCACTGTTGCTCATCTTCCCAGCTTTCTCGTCTTTATTTATGCCATGTTTTCAGTTTGTATGCAGTTTAGACTTTACTTTATTAGTTATGGTCACTTTCGGACTTGTTGTATTTTATTATGTCACGATCACTCATTTTCGTTCCTGGTATTAGTATTCACAATGCTTTCTAAACTAGCTCCAAATGGTGCACACTTAAAAAAATTTAAAACTTGATCCAAATGAAAATAATGTTACAAGGGAACCATTGGAAAAATAAAATGATACATCAATGATAACGGGAAATATGATATTGCAACACATTGCCAACATGAGACAATAAACTCCATACTTATCTACTCGCATTTTCATTTGTTCTAACAACTGTAAAGCTACTTCGAATGACAGTAATAGACTATACAACCCACTGATAAAAGTAATTCAAACACGCAATGGACTATTAAGGACAATCTTATTTTCCTTTCAATCTTTATTCACGCTCTACAGTTGTTACATAATGACATTTCATTTTTCTTACTTTCACTACAACGAGTAGTCATTTCAAAATAATTGAAGATAATAGCATGTGAAAATATGACAACTCAAAGTCTTTATTAAAGGCTGATAAGATTTCAGTGGTTGTTGGATGATATATTAATATTATATTTGTCATTGAGTATACAGTAAGAATGCAAAATAACCTTTACGCTGTACCACTATAAGGCTCATTTTTCCCTATAAATACATCATACTTCATAACTTTAAATCATATGTTCCAAGTGTAGGCATCTTATTACACATAAAATGGATAAGGGCAAAGGGCATGCAACGCCTACAAATGTTAAGAGAGGTATGCGTCAACTAAGTTTAGCTGAATCCGTTGAACGTAGAAGGAAAAAGAAAGAATCCAAAATCGCGAAGAAATCGTATGGTAAGGTTAATCAGAAAATATTGGACGAAATAAAAGCTGATAAAATGAAGATTAAAAGGGTCTATAACGATATGTCCCAAACGGAGGAGGAACGTATCCGTCAGGTGGATGAGATTTACAAAAAATATGACATAATGGAAATCAACCTTATCGAACAAGACGATAACTTAATAGCAAGGTACGTTGTGGCTCATCAGCAACACCTAGAGATGGAGGCTGAGGATGAAGAGTCTGGTGAAGAGTCTGATGAATATGTTGTTAACCTTGCTGATTTTTAGCAAACAATGTCATTTCTTTGCCTCATTGTAATAGTTTGTTCCCTCAAATATCTTCTTCTTGTCCATTACTGCATTAAACACCCCATGTGCGAATCTCCTCGAAAATAAGATAAGTTGAAACAAGTATTGTGTGTTTTCAAAGGTAATGCACATGTAATAATTCAGAACTTTAGTCACGTGCAAATGTTTTAAATAATTTGAAAACTCAAACTATTAAATTCACCTTCATCATTATTGCCCCAGTTCAAAATTTAAAGTTTTACCAGTTCATTTTTTGGCCTATAAATATCTGTGGACCTATAAGTCATCATCTCAACTTCACCTCTCTCCACTTTAACATTCTCCACATTTTTAGATTCATACACTGAGGTCATGGACAAGGGCAAGGGACACGCAAGCTCGGAAATGCGTAACAACGGGGAAGTTAATTGGTATAAATGGACCGAATCTCAGGCACCTGCTGAATCTCACAGAGCAAAAATCAGTGAGGTCAAATAATTTATCCGAAGAATGCGAGCTATACGGGCTGCACAAGGATTCGCCGTCTGTGACAATGAACAGTTTATTGGGTACGGGGAAATGCACTTCGAGTTTATGAAATCATTGGTCCGGTACGAAGATAACATTAATAAGAATTTCAACGCTGGTAACATTTCAAAGGAAGAATATGATTATGAATTAAAAGAAATGTGTCGATACTACCACTTCATGGAAGACGAGCTTGAGATGAGGAAAAGGGAGGCCGAGGATGTAGTCGCAAGGTGTAGGAGTGAAAAGATACGTGAAGAGGAACAACAGTGGGATAAGAAATATGCTAAGTATATTGTCAAACTTGAGGATTTTTCTCAAGGCCAAGATGATGTTGGTATGGCTACAAACATCTGTTATAGCACTCACGGCCCCGACTCGTGGCCACCGCGTCAAACTCGGTCGAGTAGGCACGCATCAACCCACAAAAATGGGGAGGGAGGTCATAAGCATACCTCCCCTCACATTCAAAGGGATGAGGAAGAAAATTATGAGAAAGCTAACGAGATTGAAGATCAAGAATTTGATCATTACGTTGTTAATCTTGCGGATGACTAAAGAATTTGAGAGTTCTTTCATTATCCCTTTTTCAGTTGCAATGTACTTCCTACTTTATCATTTCATTATCCACTTTCTGTTACAACGTACTTTTAAATTCTTTATCCCTCATGACACCCTTTCTCGAGTTTCAAATTAAAAACTAAAATGTAACATATACAATTTTTTTGCCAATTACGCCCAAACATGCCCTCGCTTACAATTAAGCACTCGCCGCTCAATGCACCATTTTCGAAGCTACAAAAGTGTTAGTGATATTAGTTTTTAATAAAAAAAACTCCAAATGTTTATTTATTATTTAATCATACAGACTCCAAATGTTTTTACATACATACAAAATGGACCTAAACAAATTTCCGGTTATTTAAATATGTCGTGCACAAATTTGCCCTCCCATGACAATTACGCACTCGCCACTCAAGACACCATTTTCGAAGCTACAAAAGTGTGGGCCATATAAATTTTTAATTCAAAATTAAAATTTTCCCAAAATATAGGTTTACATTACAACACAACAAAAAAATTTGGATCCCAAAAAAACTACGGTTATTTACGTACGCACGTGCCAAAACATGCACTCACCTAAAAATTATACACTCACATTGCACTACACCCTTTTCGGAGTTAGAAAAATCTTATTTGTACGGTTTTTTATTTAAATTAAAAAATACACACATAAATTAGGTTTACATTACAAGCCAACAAAAAAAAATACTAAAAACATTTTCCATTTTTTTAATATGAGAGTCCAAAAATAGGCCATTATCTAATTTTATTTTGTTCAAAAACACTAACACAATTTCATCACGGGAAAAAAAGAAAAAAATAAATAAAATGACCCCAGAACGCCACTTGTTCTGGGTGTCAGTTGTAGAATCCCACAAATATAGGCGTTCTGTACCATAAATGGAATTTTTTGAACAGATGTACCAAAAAAATGACTTCTCCATTCTAATATACCAAAAAAGGGACGAAACCCCATACAACTGTGTGATTCCTTATGTCAACATTCGCATTCACATACTCTATCCGTTTCAACACATGAGTCTTGACATCCTATAAATAAAATTTAAATATACTAGCTTACGTTAGAATACTAATATAATATTAAGGATTCGAAAACCTTCAAATTTTAAAGTAATTATTTTTTAATATGGTATTAGAATTCAGGTCAGTAGACTATTCATGTTCGACTCCCTTATCATCCCCGATATTCTTATAATTTTGTGGTGAACCCGAAAGACAAATTAATGCAGGTGATGTCATGGTGTTTGATGCGGTGATGTTGCATCCAAGGGGAATACCTATGCATGCATGGCACAAAGCAGCTAGGCTAGCTTATAGTGGCACAAATCATAGATTCTCATATCTGCATACTTTTTAAGTGCTTGAAGCTCAGGGGGCAATGGTAATTAAAAGAGTTCTCTCACACATCCACACGGATGTACTCTTATATATGATGGAGTAAATTTGTTAGAAAGGTGAGCTTTGTAGTTGACCTTTTCCCCCCTGCAAAAATGTGTACATGTTAAAGCTAGGGAATCCTATCCCATGCATGATGCATCTGCCAGTAAAGGGGGGGGGGGGGGTGTAGTATTTTAATCAAAACGATTCTTTTTTCCTTGTTTAATGCATCTCTACTCATTTCATGCATTCATTTAGCTTTAAACTTTTTTATTTTCAACTCCTAGCTCCTCATGGTGATTTGTTTTGTTATAAAGCATATGTTACCTAAAAGAGAATATAAAGGAGAGGAGGAGACTACTCATTATGTCTTGATATTCCATTGCAAGGGGAGACTTGAAAGTTGAGAGAATATTTATGAATGTGGCAACTCAACATACAAGGAATTCCCATAGATAGATTGTTGCAGCAGTACTATTCCCAGTTGACTAAGATGAGTGATACAACTTTGCAAATATTAAGAGGAAGATGAGAAATATAATCCCCTTGTAAATAATGTATTCTTCTTGGAATCATGAGTTGTGAAGAAGAAACTTGACTCCACTTCAAGTGAATCCTCCATATCATATGCTTTTATATTTTACTAAAAAGGTGCCATTACTACTACTTTCTCACTGTTGTTTTCACAAATAGGGTGAGAAACGGATTTGTATGGCTAAAATGGAACAATATATTATAAAATAAAATATTATTGGGGGCATATTTTGGACCCCGTTTTTAACCGCTGGAGACTAATTTATTTATGGTGGCATTCAGAATCATTTCCAAATATATGGTCCATTGTTACAGAACCCATATATGCAAATTTAGCGTGTTTTTATATCTTCAATTAATCATCATAACATTTGTCGGTTTAATAAACTCTGACCACAGTTTTTAAGTAACGCCCAGGAACATAACTAAGGTGGAAGGACTCGAATTGAGTCTTTTCATAAACCTAGCTTCCTACATCATCTTAAGAACTAGCGGCTATAAATTTTTAATTTTGTGACAAATATTTCCACGTAATCTTAATTTTTTCAAAACTCCCCCTTAATTATATGTTCACGACGCAATCTTATATTATTCGATAATAATAAAATCGTATTCTTCACCAACGATAACATGCATCTTATTGTAATAAGATCAGTATTGTAAAAATCGGGAATCGGAGAATATCGATCGAGTTACCGATTTAAAATTTATTAAAAATCGGGGATTAATCTAAAGGATTAATCGGATGTATTATAATATTAAATTATATTTAATATATTGTTATAATTATATTAGTTATTTATTAAGCAATCTATATTTATTATATCATAATTTCTATAATTATTTATATTTAAATTAATTTAGTAATTTAATTTAAATAAATAATTATATATACTTCAATAAAAGAAATTCGTAAAAATTAATCAGATTTTAAAAATTAAATCAATTAAATAATTTGTTAGAGATGAATCAGATATTTATGGGGAATTTTTAGAACATAGATAAGCTGAGATTTTGTTCTAAAAAGCGGGAATCGGCATTATTCGTTATAGCTATCCTTTAGTGATTAATTGGATAATCGATGATTAATCGGATTGATTGATCAGAGCATTAATCGGATATATTTAATAAAATATAAAAATAATTAATTTATTAAACTAAATATATAAATTTAAGAAAAAAGTGCAGTGATTAATCAGATTATAAAATCAAATCAGCGTAGTATATTGAAATAATTAATCGGTAAAATCGGTTATTTTTAGAACACTGGGAAAAAAGTGAGATAGCCTGATATAATTGCTCCCAGAAAACAAGTGGAGCACTCTCATGAGTCCATTAGTATGACTTTAAAAAAGGCCCCAGCACTCCATTAATACAATGTTTGCATTGAATTTTCTTTTCCCCACCTTTTACTTCTCAACACCTTAAAGTCAAAAACCCCAACACACACACTCTCAGATCAGTCTCTCTCTCTGGTTCTTGTATTTACACCCCTCACTCAGCTTATTGTGCACACCCACCTACACTTTCCTAAAACACACACACTCAGCTTTCCCATTTACTTAAAAATGAGCAGCAAATGGAGAAAACTCAAGCTAGCACTTGGCTTCAACCTCTGTGTTTATGTTCCTCCCGGAGCTACTCATGACTCTCCTGAAAGATCTTTGCTTTCTCCCACCACCTGGACCTTTGGCTCTGCTCACTTATCTAAAAGCTTCAGCACTTCTTCGTCTAAGGTCTTCTTACTTCATTAACTTTTTATTATTGCTTCTGTGTGTGTTAAATCTTAACATATGATACTTGCATTACTGTTGAAAAGTTTAGTCTTTTTTTAAGCCCTTTAATTCTCCTTTTGCTTTTAATGTGTGTTTCTCACACTTGTAGTTTGTAATTCTACACTTAATTTATTCTGCTTGACTGACTTTTAAAAAGTTCAATCTTTTTAGACCCCTCTTTTCATTTACTTTTCTTCTTTGCATCTCTTTGTTTGTGTGTTACTAGTTCTAACAAGCAAAGATTAATGTTGGTGTCTTTGATTTTTTTGCCAAGAAATGTTATATGTATTATTAAGACAAACAAAATGGAACTGTGAAGGTTTTAATTGTATAAGAGAATAAGAGATGGTAAATTATTGACCTTTTCTATGATGTTTTCATACTTTTCTTGGAATTTATTAAATTGCTTGATGCCTTGTATTATCACACCGCCTAGTTTGAAGACTGTGTATCAATCTAGGCTTCTGCATATTTGCTTGTATCAGTTTTTTGTTTTTGAAAATGCTTGAACCGGAGAGCATGCTTTCTCCGGTTTCTTATTAACAATAACAGAGGGGTATGTGATAGGGATGGGCCGCCAATCAATTAATTATTCGATTTGCTTGTCTATATTGGATTCATACTAGTACATGTAGAACATGAAGTAAAATTATAATTATGTAGCTTGCTCTGTGGCCTTTGTTTTCTTGCAAGATCATAATTATAGCAGGATATATTTTTGAAACTATTTGGAAAAAAAATCATTTTACATTTATTGACTATAGTCATTATTAAGCTCTTGTCAGTTTGCCAACATAGTCAAAGGTGGACTACAGTCTGTTACTTTCTTTCCTTATCTTTGGTTCCTTGTGGAGAAAAGTAGTTCATGGGTGGACTGAACTCATTTGTTGACTATAAGTTTGAGTGTTCTGGTGCCTCCTCTGTGGCTAAATGTGTTATGAGTAATTTTTTCTTGTAGCCATTTTAGAATTTATTGTTTTACTTGCATCATTTCGACCTTCTACATGGACTGATAACACGAGTAAATATCTAAACATCTGCAATAACACAAGCTAGAAACCATTTGTCGGAATATATGTTGAAACTACCTTTTTTATCTTATTTGGATTAGCCAGTAGCAGATTAACCACAACAATCAATTAACCTTATGTATTCAAATTTAGTTAATCTCCTTAAATCAACTAATCTGACTATAAAATCCTGGAAAATCTTATCAAATATAAGATCCATATGATTTAGTGACAAAATAAAATTAACTTATGAGACACACTGTATATTGTTTACGGGTTCGAGTACTTTCGAACTGCAACTATTATGAAATGTTATGTATGGGAATGATACACAAGGATGGATTGAAATGGATACTTATGTCAAAACTCAAAAGTTATAATTTGTTTCACTGCTGTATGTGATTATCTGATTCTGTTCCTGCGTCATCTTTGTATACCATCTATTGTTGTTAGATTAGCTCTCTTTTGTACAATCAATAATCAATATAGCCTTCTACTAAAATTTGTTTTGTTCTTTGTATTTCCAGAAAACATGCTCCATATGTTTGGCTAATATGAAACTTGGGGATGGCAATGCTATTTTCACCGCAGAGTGTTCACATTCCTTTCATTTCCATTGTATTGCATCAAATGTAAAACATGGAAATCAACTCTGCCCAGTTTGTAGAGCAAAGTGGAAAGAGATTCCATGTCAAGGTCCTACCCTGGAACTTCCTTCTGGAAGGTCTAGAGTTGATCCTGCTGGCTGGCTGCACAACAATGGTATGATGACAGTTGTCCGTAGACTGCCTCGTCGTCCTAATTCTAATCGACATGACACACAAATATTGCAGTCTCCTGAGCCTGCTGTATTTGATGATGATGAGTCCTTAGATCATAAAACTGAGAGTATTGAGGAAATTTTAACAGTTAAAAATCATGCAGATACAGTGTCCTGCACAACAATAAATGTCGAAACATACCCAGAAGTTCCAGCAGTCCCCCAGTACAATGCTTCTAATAACTTCACCGTACTGATCCATTTGAAGGCTCCTGTTTCATTTTCAGGTCACAGTATTAATCAGTCTAATTTGTCCCCAATTTCTCAGACTCCTCGTGCTCCTGTTGACCTTGTCACTATCCTTGACATCAGTGGCAGCATGGCAGGTACTAAACTTGCATTGCTAAAGCGGGCCATGGGGTTTGTTATACAGAACCTTGGCCCAAATGATCGGTTGACAGTCATAGCCTTTTCATCAACAGCACGCCGCCTATTCCCCCTCAGTCGTATGTCTGAGACAGGAAGACAGCAGGCACTGCAGGCAGTTAACTCTTTAGTTGCAAATGGTGGAACGAATATTGCTGAGGGCTTGAGAAAGGGTGCAAAGGCGATGGAAGATCGAAGGGAAAAAAATGCAGTTTCCAGTATAATACTTCTTTCAGATGGACAGGATACATATACCATAAGTGGTTCTAGAGGCAGCCAAAGTGAACCTAATTATGAGTTGCTGCTTCCTACATCCATTCACGGAAAGGAGAGTCATGGTGTTAAAGTTCCAGTGCATGCTTTTGGGTTCGGCACAGATCACGATGCTTCACTGATGCACTCAATCTCTGAGACTTCAGGAGGGACCTTTTCTTTCATTGAAAAGGAAGGCACAATTCAGGATGCATTTGCTCAATGCATAGGGGGGCTTCTGAGTGTAGTTGTTAAAGAACTACATCTGACTATAGAGACTGTTGACTCTCGGATTAGTCTGGGATCTATAAAAACAGGTAGCTACCCAAACCACATGATGCCTAATGGAAAGACTGCTTATGTCGAAGTTGGTGATTTGTATGCGGATGAAGAAAGGGATTTTCTTGTTTCAGTGAATCTGCCCAAAGAGATTTTGAACAAAGAAACATCGATTCTGAAAGTAAGATCGAATTATATTAATCCGCTAACAAAGCAAACAGTAACACTGGATAGTGATATTGTTAAGATTATGAGACCTGAAATAGCTGGACAAGACATAGTGTCCATTGAAGTCGACAGGCAAAGGAACAGGCTGCAAGCAGCTGAGTCAATGGCTGAAGCTCGTGCTGCAGCTGAACAGGGTGACCTAGCTGGTGCAATTTCAATCCTTGAAAGTTGTCGTAACATGTTGTCGCAGACTGTATCAGCCAGGGCCCACGACCATCTATGTATTGCATTGGATGCGGAGCTCAAGGAGATGCAAGAGAGGATGGCAAGCAGACATGTATACGAGGCATCCGGTAGGGCATATATATTATCTGGACTAAGCTCGCACTCTTGGCAGAGAGCGACTTCAAGAGGTGATTCTGTAGACAGTTCAAGTCTTGTTCAAGCCTATCAAACACGGTCAATGACTGAGATGCTTAGTCGTTCTCAGGCCACATTGTTGGGGAGTCCATTAGCTTATAGGCTTCTTCAACCAAAGCCAAGGTGATGTCCGAAGTATCACACCTGTAAATTAGGCTTAAATGTTTGAAATACCTAAATTCTCGTTTTTTTTTGTTTTGGAGATAAATTGGAGGGGATAAGAGGAGCGGTTTTGGTGTCAGTAGTGTTCCTTTTAATAATTATTTAATGGAATAATACCCAGAAAATGAAATAAAGATACTAGGGGGAAGGGGTAAACAAAAAAGGAACATTAGGTCTTTCTACTACATTTTTGTTTTTCTGTATTATTGTGCTGTTGATGTAAAAATGGTAATGGTTTCCTTCTTGAGAACATATAAAAGCGTTTAACTGTAGTGATGACTATGTTAATATACGAATTATGTGCATTCTGATTCTCTTACCACTTATTTACCACGTTTATTCTGCATTTTGCTAGTATGTAAGTGAGAAGATGAATTATTACCCTTAGAGGGAGCACAATGGATGCCTCCCCTCTCTCGGTATGGTAGGAGTCCGGCGAGACTTTAACCCTCAGACCCCTTATCGGCAAAAAGAGAGAGGTCAGAGGTATACGATAGGTTAAGCCTTGATTAACTTAAAACCATTTGTATGCAACTGTGAGATCAGAAAGCAGTATCATCCTTATAATTCATAAAGGTTGATTGCCTTTACAGTAGTGATATTAAGTTGATCAAAAAGCTAGTAATTCAATTATTGCTCAAATTTGACTTATGGTAATGGTGGCCCTGGGTGTAAAGCTTCTTCCACTATAATGTTTGCTGGATACTTGTTGGTTCATTATTTCTCCTTATGTAACTGTTACAGATACTTCTTGCCCATCAAACCTGCAGTTTCAAGTAATATTTGTAGTACATTTACACACTAGAGTTTTAGGTCTCTGAGTAGCCCAAGTTCACCATAGTGTAACTGTTCATCTATGATTATAGATGATTATAAGAAATGACAAATGTAAAGGATTTATATGATTACAGAAAATAGAACTGCAGATACAACAATGTAATAAATTTATCTAAGATGAGGAGATGCATTTCACAGCAAAAGCAAAACTTTTTTAGAATCATAAAGGGAACAATATTCCAAGAAAGACATAATTCTAAGGAGCAAACTGAATACTTGCTTCAACATAATGAAATCCATAGCACTAGCAAAATGAACTTAATAGATTAAATAAAAGAAGTGATAGTTCTTCCTGTTATTCTTATTTGGAGAGAAATAAAATAAAATTTAGTGTGCCAACTCACAATTGGCTGCTTCATCTTGTTTTCCATTCAGAAGTGGTGTGATTGATGTTGGGGGCACAACTTCAGCATTGCATTTCTTCTTGGCTGCTTTTGGCTGACATGATTTCATCTTCAGTTTCAGTCCAAACAATTTTAAGAAGCTGTTCCAACTCCCCTTTGTCTTCATAATCTTATCAATCTCCTGTTTCATGCACAAGCACTCTTTTTTCAGATCAAAAAACCGCTCTCTCATCTCGTCAAAATGAACAATCTGTTTTTCCCCGAATGCTGGTTGGATGGCATTCTCATATCTTGCAAGTGCTAAATTTCCAGTTGGGTTTTGTGAATCATTGTCTGAGACAAAGAACCAGTTCGATACAGATGTACGGAGGCGAAGCTGTTCGAAGAACAGAACTTGGACAATGACTCGAAGGGGTAACCTCTCATTTTGAGCTGCATGAGTGCTAGCGTTTAGAGACAGCTTCTCACAGTTCATCAGCCTGCAAAGTTGTTCCCTTTCAGAGTCTGTAACCCAGGGGTGTGCCTGAAATCAAATACAAGAGTGGAAAATTCGGGTGTCATATGAACTAAAGTACATATAATCTAGGACAGTTCAAGTTGATGAGAGAAGAACATCGGGTAGTACAGGACATCTAATGAACTAGAAGAGCTAATTTAAAGTTAAATCAACCATTTTTGAACAACCAACAGATCTGAACAAACATAGGTCAGGTAATATCAACCCAGAAATTTGACTCTCATGAAAGTTTATCTACTTGAAGTGACTAAAGCTTAAGAGCACAAAGTTGACTATATAAGCCTATTTCACTGCCATTAGAAACACTCAACAACTGGAATCAGCTAGAAAATAAACATTTATCTCGGGGGAAGATTCTTGCAACTCTGCAAGGTTTGCTTTTAGAGCAGTTTAGCCATTCATAACACTGAAAAAAATAGCATTTTGTACTTGTGTTTCTATCTTGCAAAATCTTCTAAATATAATTAAAAAAACATGATCACGTGATCTTTGGTTTTGTTCTTTTGATGATTAGTAGCAGTCAAGCGTCTTCTGGTAGTTCTGATTACTAAGAGAGGATTAACTCCAGAATAATTAAAATGAATTTTGGAGAAGATAATATAGTCATGTAACGTATTAAAAACAAGTTTTACCTTAAGGTATATGTCAAATGCACGATAAATTCCATCATCCAGTCGCCTTGAGTACGTGGGTAGTACAGCAGCAAGTGACTGAAATTTAGGCAACTTTAAGTTGACATCAGACGCGATCTCAACCAGGTAGCTGTCAACTAAGTTAGCCACCATTGTTAATGGGTTACGTGATTGTGGGATTCCAGGGAATTGCTCCTGATCCACCAAACAGTTAAAGGGAGTATCAGTCACATCCTTTTCTACTGCCATGAAGTGATCGAGTATCCGCTGAACACAGTCATTGTCATAGAGAGTCTCTACTGAGTGATCCATATTTGGTATAAGTAGGTCGACAAGAACTGCCTGATCCAGTTGAGCACCAATCCTCTTTTCCAAATTTTCTCGACAAGATTGACTAGCATGTAAGATCATTGATGTTCGAAGAAGCTTTAGTAGCATTTCTGTTGGTATTACTCCTTTCTGATCAGGTAAAAGCTCCACTATCTCTTCTAGGACAATTCTTTGATCTGCCTCGGATGATGCAGATAGATTTAACTGTGGACCAGCACCGTTTCCGTTCTGAGAGTTTAATTGTGTGCCCATCTGAGGGAGATAATTCTTAGCATAAAAGATAAGGGACCCAGCAATCCTCTCTGGTTTCATACCTCTTGAACCAACAGCCAAGATCAGCCTTTTGTATAAAGGTAAACGAAGGAAAGATACATCTTCATACCACCAATCTTCACTCACATGTTGTGGCTTTGAAGCTGTGCATATTCCATTCCAAACAAGCGTTCTTTCTGGGCTCAGACCAGTATTACGTCCTGACACAGGCGAATTGAACAAAGGTTGATCTGAACAAGCTTTTGTTGCTAGTGAATCAATACATCTTGATATAATGTGCAGCTCTTCTGCGTAAGGAAGAACTTCTTCACATGTTTCAAGAGCTTTGATCGTATCTATCCAGTTTTCAAGTACTGCATTGAGGAAAGTTTCTGAATGTTTAACAAGGTTGCCTTCTCCGCATTCTTCATACATCTCAAGATACTCGGCTGCACACCTAAGCCTTGCTACATTCTTTGCAGTAAGATCGATTTTAACACCATAACAGAACTTGGCCACTAGAAGAAATGTTTTAGCTCCTCCAGGTAAATCATGGAGTCGCAAAAGACATTTTTTATAATCTACACCCTCATTCTCATCAGGAGAAGAATCTCTTGTGAGATTTTCCAGTGCCCTGCTTCTGGAAAGCAAAGGGAACTGCAAGACAGGCCAAAAAAGATAATGGTACATAGTATACTATTAAAAAAATTCATAAACATCTATCAAATAGAAAATAATCAATCATGAGCAGTGATCCAGAGCAATGAAGCTACAGTATATAGCTACGCATTGATGATCCTGCAGACGGACATTTACAGGTTTAGAAAGTGTGAAAATTCTGGATGAGCATGTAAATGAAAACATAAACTATATCAGTTTGTTACAAATACTATCAGTTATCAAGATCATTATTTCTTACAGTTAAATTAATCGATTAGATTTAAGACGGCTGAATTGTTTTTATAGTACTTTCTCTTCCTGAAATAGAGGACTGTTTACATTCAAACGAATAATTCTTTGGTGAGGTGTTTTTTTTTTAAGGGCGGGGGGACATTAGCTGCTACTAGAACTACTACACCAAATACATCAGTGAATGCAGATATGAATTTCCAATTCAGGAAAAATGGTTAGAAAAACATTTCATGAGGTCCATGGTCTAAATCTGGTGACAGGAAATATTTTCAGTTCACCTATGATCTAATGTGTAATCTGTCATATATTGTCTTATGTTATGCATGGTTACAACTTACATGCACGAGTAATGCACTAAATTGGATGACAGTGTAGTGAAAGTGTGAAACATTAACAAGAACAAATAAGGGAAATCTGTCATATTAGCTCTCACATACATTACACAATATGTTAATATTATAAAAAATTCACAACTGAGAAGTGAAAAATAAACCTTATGAAGATGAAAAGATGTATCTTCAACTTGGATAACGATATCACTTGGAAGACCAGACGAGCATAGCCTGAAGGTTAAGCACACTTTTGAGTATAAGTACTTACATAACTGTAATCTTATTCAAAACAAGAACAATGCAAATGCAATAATGCTCCAGTAGGAAGAAACGACTGACCAGGATTGTCCATCCCTGTAAAAGACATCTGATTTGGAACCCAACTTCATGCATGCCATTTGGGAATGATGAGAGAGAGAGAGAGAGAGAGAGAGAGAGAGGTGGTTAAAAAGAGTGAAGTAGTGAGTAATGCTGCTGAGTTTGTTCAGGTCAGGGTTTCTGTTTGTTCAACTAGTGTATAATATTACTCCTGGAAATACGAGGATCCCCCTAGTCTACAGCCCTCAAATTATCCAGGACAGTAGTTGCCACTTTCTGTTACGTTCTTTTGAGACCTAACCAGATACCAAGGCACCAATAAAATTTCCAATTTCACATTTTATACATAATAAAATTATAGCACTTCTGTAATTTATTCCTTTTTGTATGCATCTTTAGCTAATCAAAAAACATAACTAGATATCAAAATTTGATAAAACAAATATAATTAGTACACAAATATTATAACCATTTATTCTTATGAAAATTACGTAGAATATACAAATACAAATAAACAAATGTGGAAATACTTGACTTTGTTAAGTGAAAAATATTACTCCTGTTGCTAACCCAAAAAATAACAAGTGCTCTCCCTCCCTACAATCTATTTCCATATTACCAAAAAGAAAAATTAAAGATCTTATTTATTTCTATATACGCACTTCTGCCCTCTTTTTCATATTTTGATATATTATTTAAGATTATTTCAAGCTTTTTTTTTCTTTGTCTCCATAAATATGTTAAAGATTTATTTTTTCAACATTTCTTGATACCTAAAAGACCCCTCTCGGGAGGTTCCAATTGGAAGAAAAAGAAGTCGCTCGGATTTTGTAAAATTGCCGAAGTTATTCAATTTCTTGCACAAGCAATGATAAAAATTCTGTTCGACCGAACCTTTCTCTTTAATTATAAACAATAAATCAACCATCACGGTCATTGTGCAAGTATAATGTGTAGTGGTGTTGAGGGCTTTTTTAGTAGTAAAAACAATGAACAACTCCCTCAGTTCACACCAACATGGCTGAAAACCAGATTGCAGAGAATAAAAGCAATCACCCTGTTTATGAGTGAGCATGGCATGTAAAAGCACAAGCAAGAAGACATGAGAGATGAGTCAAATACAATATATTAAGTGGCTTACAATCACAAAGGATTTAAACACAATTATATTATCAAGACACAAATTGCCATTATAGTAGGAAACATAACCAAGTTGACGTCACAAGCCCATATTAGGGGTTTTATCTGTACCAACACATATATATAACATAGAGACCATCAAGTAACACATCACTAGCCAAGAACAGCAGCCCTGCCTTTTCCTCTCAACCATAGATGTTGGACCGTCCAACCTAGAAGAAAGCATTTCAGAAGTTTAGTTTGCAACTCAAGACGCTAAAAATTGCATAATACAGACAATGTAATGTTAGTATATATACATAAGAAATCAAAATATGGGAAAAAAACCCGACATTAGTCATGGGTACAATGTAAAAAGAAAACACAACCCCGGCTGTTTACCAATGCAAATCAGTTTTAAAAGGAAAACGTCTGTGACTAATACATAGGGTTGTTCAACGTCGGGTAGAAATGAGAATTAAGATGTTTATTTGTTAAACCACTAATTAGTTACTACACTCCAAATAGAATTTCATCTAATATTTATATCCCCCTATTATCTCTCTTTTTTAAATCAAGTCTAGACGACATCAAACCACTTTAACTCCTAAACTTCAATTCACTCTTTCGCTCCCTCTATAGACACTCACATACACTTCAATCTAGGCTTTGCAACCATAGTACTGTATAAACAAATTATTGACATGTATTGACAATTTTTTTTGCTCGCTAATGGTGGATTTAGTTATGGTTAATAAGTATCGACAGGAAAGGCTGAAAGTTCCTCCAACGCCTGGTTAAGAAGTTAGGCAATAAAGCTTAAAATAATATCTAATTATGACTATCATTGTGGTGTACTTTCAACATGTGGCGCGTCTTTCATGAACATGTAACTTCAATTAATTTGCTCTTTCTTCTTGGGTTTTTGTATACGTAGTTTTTCAGAATATTTGTACTCAGGTCTAGCACAGCTGTTCAGTGCAGTTTCTTGTGAATACTGGAATTGATTAGTCATTATTTTAAGATTCATACCAATATTTCTTCAACTGGTTATAATAGGCACAAGTGCACAAAAGGGTGAATTGAAGACACCACAGAATTTCAATTCCAGAGTTCTAATATTTTTTGGGGGCACATGCAAATCACAGATATGCAGCACATCAGCGACAACAAGGTACACAAAAAACTGAGGATGTAGTTCAAAAAAATTTATAGTTCAAAGAACTTGATTAGCATAACAGAATAATATTATAAGGCACGTTTTAATTCATTTACCCCATGATAATTACACAGATTCAATTATAAGATAAATTGTGATTCCTGTTCTAAATCTCAACCTTTTATCTTTCAGATGAATGTCTAAGAAAGTCATAATACTTGTAGAGTTGTATCTACTGTTCCTGGCTATTGAAGCAGTACCCTGTACCCTCCCCTACCCTTCTCTCAAAAACACACAAATGAGTCACTCCAAGCTTAAAGCTCATTCCACAACATAGTCAAATCTGAACAACCTATATAATCTGTAAAAGCTATTACACAATCTTTTTGTTTAAGTTAGACAAGTTGAAATTATTTACTTTCAATTTTGTTATGTTACTTATTAAGGATTCAGCTCAAACCCACACTTACAAACACAGACCATTCTCACAAATGGGTACTTGTGAATAGATGTTTACACTTGTAAAATGTTAACTTAGAGTCTAGATGTAAAGGTTAATGTGAGGAACGATAAGAGTGAAAAAATCACAGAAACAAAATGAAATCAGACATGAACGAATTAATGATTTAAAAAAAGATAACGGGGGCAGGAAAGTTTTTAAATATGTTGAGAATCTCAAAAATATTTTTAAAAAAGCTGATGGTCAAGAGAACCAAATAACTAATAATGTGTTGAGCAAGTGCAAAAAGGCGCACAACGTGCCCAAAAAAGGAATGACACTGCCACAGAACAGTACTATACTTTAAACACTAATATCCCCACCGGGGCTCACTATAGCATAGAGTAGACCACCCAAAGTGAACCCTAATGTCAATAGACTACTACGTAGAGCTCGAAACATGCGCCACAATATATCAATATTTGACAAAGGGTAAGCCAAACTCTCTAGTTAGTCTCTGACAAATTGACAACACATAAGGAAAATAAAGTGATACCAACTTCTTGACTTTCAGAAAATTGCATATAGCTAGAGCATAACCATCAACCATGAATTGTTCCTTGCAATTAAATTTATTAAAAATACTAATAATCCAGAAATAACAATAAAGAAATAACATTAAACAAGAAAAGACTTTATACAAGCTAAAGGGGTTTGCACACCTAAATACAACACATCATGAAAACAAAGATATCCCTTCCAAAACCATAGAAAGTTAATCAGATCCCTCCTCCCGAACAAAATTAACAACTATTGAATATCGGGAATTAACGAGTAATACACGTGGGAATAAACCAGGGGTTCTGTTCCTACATCAACACACCTATTCAACAAGTTGTTCATCATATGTTTGTTGGCCTAAAAGTATCTCCCCTTTTTTAAGCAATCCAAGTCCTTCAAAAGAGTAAACGGCCCTCACCTAATCCACTCACATGTAACATGTTTTCGCAACACCGAGGCTTAATTCTTTAACAGTACAACAACAGTAATAAAACCAACAAATAACAATACACAAAAGTCGAAAATCATCCGTAAACATAACATAATTCTCTAAAAAATACCCAATTCACTAAACTCAAATTCAAACACAACCCAATTCATCAAACTCAAATTGAACAAAACCCAATTCACAAAACCCTAAAAAACACCAATTCAAAAATTCAAACACAAAGAAAAGACAATCAACAACATACCCGATAAACAAGATGGGCCGGTCTAATTGTAGTAAAGCTCGAGACCCATTCCATCATGAATCTCATAGTCACGAAGAGTAATATGATCCTTGTAAATATTATACCACTTTTGGATACGTATCTTCTCAGCGCGTGTCCCAGTTTGTGCAGCAACCAGCTTCTTTAGATCGCCAATTGTGTCATCATCGTTGCACTTGACGCGAACCTTCTTGCCAAGACGGTCGTTCAACACCACCTCAATCATCTTTACTTTCTCTCTCTAGAATGGATAGAATGTTTTTTTGTTATTGTTTTGTTTCTCTCACTAGCGTATTGGTTAAGCTGGGTGTGCGCGTGGGTTTATATAAGCAAAACAAGCGCCGACCGCCCGGTTTGGACCGGGCTTTTGATGATAGATGTTTGGGCTTGTTTGATGAATGTAGGATTTGTTATAGTCTTTTGTATTGGGCTTTACACATTTTTCCTAATTAAAAAGAAGTTTTTACATAAATTATTTCTAAAATTGCAAATACTTTTTTGGGAATTTATCAAAAATAGATATGTTTTTTAACTTATTTACATATTTTATTGCATATAAGGGTGCAGATGATATTGTTCGAAGTTGCACACGAGGTTACAAATGTTGTAGAGGAATTTGCTCGAAATTGAATACAAGATTGCAAGTGTCGTGGATCGTATTTTTTAAAATACATTCTACAATATTAATATTTTTGAAAACCCCCTACTTTTTAAATAACAATATTTTTTTTGAATAATCTTATAAAGAGAACGATAAAAATAAAATAAAATTTCATTTTACTTTTACAAAATTGAATTTTGATGGAATTTCAGATTTTAATTATGTACCTGGTAGGCTAGTGTGAATTTTAAACCGGTAGAAATTATCTTCAATTGTTTAAAAAGGATATCAAAAGAAATAATGCACAAAATAAACTCTTTTTGGGGTTAAACTGTCCAAAATACTAATTGGCGGGAGTGTCCGCCCAAATTTCCCACGAAATACACATTTCATGAATGCGTATTCATCTTTGATTTTTTTTACAAAAAATGCACATGCTATGCATGCTAAATATTTAACCTCATGCGCATGACGTGTAAAAAAACAAAAAATGAAACGCATTCAAATGCGTGCTCTTTGTTAAAATTTTAAAAGTGGAATATGTCATTTTGAGCGGACATTCCCGTCAATCGGTATTTTGGTCACTAGCCCCAAATGGATATTTTGTTTTTTCACAGAAAAACATATTTTTTGTCATCTTTTAAAAATAGTGAAGCTAATAAATAATATCATCATTTTATATGAGTGAAATATATGGATAAAATGGATTTTTGTGATTAGCAATTCTCTTCTTCCCTGCTAAATATACAATGATAGGTAAAAAAAAATCCATAATTGAGTCAATCATTATTTTGGTCACTAGCCCCCAAATGGATATTTTGATATTTTGTCATCTTTTAAATAGTGAAGCTAATAAATAATATAATTATTTTATATGAGTGAAATATATGGATTAAATGGATTTTTGTGATTAGCAATTCTCTTCTTCCCTGCTAAATATACAATGATAGGTAAAAAAAAAATCCATAAATTTAATTATGTATAAAAATGATCATAAATAGATGGGTTTAAAAATCTAGTACTTCTCGGTGATTGCCAATTCGACATGGATTATCACTATTCATTTTCATGAATCGTTAATAACAAGAAGAGAGTCACATTCTAAATGTCATTGCTGCTAAGTTGTTTTTATAATAATCTCGAGATGTTGTTGTCATTAATAATCATGAAAATGATATGTTTATTCAAAAACAAGAGATAAAAAAATTGTTAAAATATAGTGATATTGAGTGATGTTATGTTATTCTGGATTATCTCATTATTGTTTTGGTGTCTATTTGTCTTTTTCAGTTTACTCATGTAAGTAATGTTAAATTTCTTCTTAAAGGTCAAAATGTCAGATAACATTTATGGTTGATTTGTTGTAGTTGATGAGCGAGCTTGAAAAATTGAAATACTTCATCTGTTTGTTGTTTTAGTTGATGATGATGATCATAGATATACTTGTATACCTATGTTTTCAATGAAATTTAGAGAAGGGAAAAAAAATATTATCATTAGGCCATAGGAGCCTACAATGCCAATGTGACTCCTTGTTCAAGTCCAAAACTGGAATTCAATGTATTGAATTCAATGCACAGGGTTGGAAGTTTTTACCTGTCAAGAAAGAATTACCCGATTTAGAGTCGTGTTCATAGTTGTAAATATGTCGATTTCCATAACTTTAAGAATTTAACAGGAAGAGAAATACAGATACAAAGAGGTAGGGAATGCCTGCTAAACATGGCATCCCCCCCCCCCCCTCACCATTCCTCTACTCCGATGGACAACTTCTAAAAATCGAATCAGAAAAGCCATCGATAACACAAACAAGGGAATACATAGTAAAATATTTAACTGATATGCATCCCTGTCCTGAGATTCAAGGAAAATGATTAACTACATACAGAAGTACAAATTTGTAAATGATTCGGTCAACATGATATCTGAATTTCTCTAAAATATAAGATATTCGAATTTCCCTAAAAATATATATATACACGCCCCATATGCACATAGAAGCAAGTGGGAAACACCATTTGATTACCTCACTTTCTTAGTAATGTTTTCCTTAGGGCAATAACCAATATATCATGACTAATAATTGCTTTAGGCATTTAGAATCTTCATCATGAAGTTGAATTGGACATCTGGTGCAGTCTTAGGTTGGGGCCACTTCGCTCCTTCTGGTACTTTTATGCTTTTAAAACCTTGACCTTTGTACAAATTTACTGCCCCTGGATTGTTTAGGTCACAGTGCAATGCAATGGCACGACATTCCCAGCTTTTCGCTAGAGCTTCTGCTTTGACTATAAGCTTTTTAGCTATCCCCTTCCTTCGATATCTATCTCGAACTGCAACATTTGATACATATGCAACTCCAGTTCTGTGAAGAGAATATTTATGTCTCAGTTTCGTAACATTTTAAAGGTGAAAATCAGCAGCATGGTTGCACATTATATGAACTGGAGTTGTGTTTTCACATTAAGTGCCCTTCATCATGAGACTTGAACCACGCTTCATTTTAATATGCTATGCCATCGCGGAGAGTAGGAGTATGTCATATGAAAAGAACAATAGCAATTTTAAGCAAAAAAGACAAATTTTTTGTGTGTGAAGTGAAAGAGTTCACATATTTTCTCTACGCCACTTGACATATATTTAAAAATATTAATAACTGTTTAGTAAACAATTATAAACTAAAAACAAAACACCAGTTTAGCACCTCCTACTAGCGAGACAGGGATACATTATTAGAAGAGAAGCAAAAGAAAACTGGTGGGGTTTATTGAAAGTAGATCATCATCATTCTTACTTAAGCTGCAAATTTAAAATGTTCGACTGCAAGAAATATTAAATTCTGAATGTAAAAAGACAGTTGATTTGCAATTGTGAAAAATAATTGAGCTCTATATGCATCATAAGCATGTAAGTTATTTAAGCAAATAGAAATTTATGTGATTATCTAGCTTACGTAATGATGGTTGCAGAAGTTTGCATCATGGATAGTAAATTCAAGGGAAATTAAGTATCACGGCAAACATGATGAACGTATCACAAAATGGACAACAGTCCAATCAAATTATTAATACTAACAAGGTTAAATTTCCATTTTCAGTCAACTTTACGCCCTGTGCATTAAAGAAGGCAATTGCAAAACCAGATTACAAAATTAGCAAACAAACTACTCAGTGTGACGTATGCTGGTAATTTCAAGCTAAAACAGTAATGCATGACTAATAAAATTATAGTTGGATATTTCTTATATTACAAAGATAAAGAAATTGACATCCTCTTAAATAGCAAGGTTTAAGTAAGCTTTATTGCTAGGGCTTTTTAAAGTGTACTAGATACCAAACTATCATTGTATCGATGGGGAAAAGGTTTGTATTATGATATTATCAACATAACTCAACATAATCTTATTCAGAAACTACTAATGGTAGGTTCACATGAAAGCTTTATTGTTGCACTGCAGTCTTGAGGGAGCCCTTGTTATATATGCAGAAAGTGGATAGATATACTGACCTTCTATTTCGGAGCGGTCCCTTTCTGGGAAGAAAATCAGCGACAGTATCCACAGTTAATATTCCAGTTACATACCCTTTATTTAGACTAAATTTCCCATCAAACCCGCCAATTTTGAGGTCTTCACTTCCAATGAAGAATGTATCTTCATCAGAACTGCCAGTCACAGCAACTAAACAGGTTCTCTGACAACCATTAGGTACAGAGAATCCCATTACCATAGCTAACAACCTATCAATCCTTAGGACGAAATCTAAAGGAAAGGAGTACTCTGGGAAGAAAGAGCTACAGTGGGTCTCTGCTACTTCCCAGCAGTCCTCTAATCTGGCCTCTCGTACAACAATCTCAGGTGATAGAGTTGGGAATAACTCCGCCACTTGACTGGCTTTGCATATCCCTATAACCATAAACAAAATGATCCGATGAGATGGTTCTACACCCATAAAAGCCATAATATTGCAAGAAAGTTCTTTTATGTTGCACACATCAGAGAAAAGTTGTTTAGATTTAAGCTCAATAACAATTTAGGACCTGATGTTTACACGCATTAACGTACAGAATCCTTAATTTCAAAAATTAAGCCTTTGAAACCTTAAAGTTTGATTATTCGAACAATTCAATTTTAACTATTGCTAGATACTCAACTGAAAGAACTTAGCAAACGCAAATTTAATAAGAGGCACATTGCTGGCAACTGATTAAGGTTCAATTCTTTAATAAATTAGAGTTGTATGATCTTTAGATTTCATTGCTACAAGTATATACATCAGTGTCCAAACTATCAGCTCAGCCTCAAGTTTGTTATCTCAAAGTATGGTTTCTACCAACCAACAATCGCACCACCCCAGAAAATCAAAGGAACCATAACATATAAAATATTATCTATAATAGAAAATTAAGATCATCTCGCCAAATTGTGCTTACATGTATATCATGTTCAAACAAAGCATCTCGAAATTTGTAAAATCGAACCTTTATGAAAATAAATTAGGATATACTGCATACTTATGCTTGTGGGTAGTTAACTCATGACATACTGACATGAACTGATAACTAATTACAAAGTTTTCTCCATATACAACAGAATCAAAAAAATGAATTCCACTAATCACTAAAAAAGTACCCTTGTAGAACCTTGATGTTTATAAAAACTTGTGGATGGCAAATCAGTTGACAATTCTTAAAAGATAAACATAAACCCACAAACAAACAAAGAATAAGCCAAAACTAAAAACAAGGGTCACTCAAAATATCAAATATCAAATATAATCACGGAACAAACATTCAACTAACTGATCATAAAATATACAAGAAACGTAACTATACCCCCAATAAAACATATTTGATAATCAATATATCATTTTTAACAGAACTGGTATTGTGTGTGTGGAGAGAGAGAGAGAGAGGGAGATGGGAAGAGGGGGGGGAGAGAGATGGAGAGAGAAAGGGGGAGAGAGAGAGAGAGAGAGAGAGAGAGAGAGACAGAGAGAGAGAGAGAGATGGGGAGAGAGAGAGAGAGACCTGATCTGGAGAGATGAGAGGGGAATCTGCAAGGAGAAGAAGTGGGTGTGGGGGTGTTATTAAAATTGACAGAAAGACTGGTAAGTGAAATTCCCAACGCCACCGTCCGCATTTCAGTCCTCAATTTAGCCTCACTCCCAAGATTCGATTTATATATAAGTATATAGTGTGTGTGTCAGTTTAACTCTATTTTTGTTGGGTTGTAGTTTCTTCATCTTTTTTCTGACAGGGCCACAGGGGTTGAAGAAAAAATGAAGCAGCTGAATTATAGATATGGCTCACTTTTTTTTATATCTTTTTCTTAAACAACTTTTTTTATATCTAATTCATGATTCTAATATATTAATTGCTTTTTTTTAATAAAAATTATATAATAGCATAAAAAATGTTAAGGTTATAATATCATAAACGTTTCCTTTTAAAAAAAATAGTTTTTTTCTAAAGGAGTTAGTTTGATTTTTTTTTTCTTTTGGCGGAGCTCGAAATACAAAATCTATGAGTGTGATAACATAAAATTCTAAGATCTCTTCTGTATGTGTAAAATTATTGAGATAATTTATTTATTCACATAACACAAAGAAAAATTAGTAAAAAGAATTATGTTTTTTTGGGAAGTGTCGAAGGATGAAAATCCAAATTGATTTGGGGAGACCCGGTCCGAGAATTTTTCTTATAGAACAAGAATATAATTATTTAATTTAAAAATAGAGTAATGCTTGCATGATGATGATGATTTACAAATTGAAATGATTTTATTGATGAAATTTACCATATTTGTCTCGAAATAAGAATCGTTTTGACTATGGGCACGCATTGTAATATGTACAAAAAATATTTTCTTATGTTTTTCCTAACTTTTATTTTTCTGAATAAAAAAATATATTAAATTTTAAATTAGGAAAATAAATTTGAAAAAAAAGATGCCGAAGTACCTTATTAACACATTAAAATGTGTGTCAAAATTAAAACGACTCTTATTTTACGATAGAGGTGGTATGTAAATACAAACCAGTATTGTTAATTGTTTTGTAATCAAGCACACAATAACACGTGAAATTTGCAATTTATTTTCGGTATTAATTTAGATCTTAAGCATTATTTTAAAAAATAAAATCTTCAAAATTGGACATTTGATAAGATAATGATATTTTGAAAATTGTTTGATTTTTTTTAAAAAAAATATCTTAGTCTGACTTAGTTTGAAAATTATTTGACTAATTTAATTTTCAAAATTAGATTTGTTATGATTAAATTTGAAGAAAACATTTTATAATAAAGAAAACTAATTTGCGAGAGCTTTCGATTGAGTGGATTTGATTTTGTGACGCTAGGTAAAGTGTAGAAATATTATAAAAAATAATGTTTTGATTGAGTGGATTTGGTTTTGTGTTTGGGCTTGAGGTAAAAATGCGCAAAAATCATCAAGAATAATTTTAGAGGTATCAAATTGATAATAAAAAAAGATCATAAATGTCACATGTCATTTACTAATTTACTACAAATTAATTAATAATATTGAACCTCTTTCATTCACACAAATTTCACCAATAATATTATTTCAAATTTTCAAGTTACCAATGTCACTCCATTTAAGACCAAATTTTGATACTCAATTTAATACTCCCTCTGTACCTTAATACATTGCCCATATTGTGAATGACACATGTTTTAAGAAACAATCAGTGAGTGGTAATTAAAAAATGCAAGTGGTTTAAACAATTGTTTTACATGAAAATTTTCAAAAAATAGTGGGAAATATTAACAAATATTCCCGCCTAATTATGAAAGCAACCAATCAGATTGCAGCATTACATACACACAAATTACAATCAAAATTTACAAGTATAAATTGGAAAAGAAACATCAGATTGCATCATTGTTTTACCCCCCTCTATTCAGAAATGAGTTATAGTTTCCCTTTTGATTTGAATGAACCAGCAGAAGAAGACACAAAAGAACTGAAAAATCATCATCACAGAAGGAGGGCAAAGCTCAGCTGTGATTTAAGGATGCAAGTAGTAATGTGGCTTCTGAACAATCAGATAGAGGGGAAATTGAAGCATGGTGCAGTTCAAGAAGTGGCAAATCTGTTCAATGTATCAAGGAGAACAATCAACACAATATGGAGAACTACAAGGAGGCAAAAGGCAGCAAGTGAGCCATACAACATGTCAATAAAGGGTCATAACTCAGGGAGAAAAAGAATACAGGTGCAACCTAATGCAATAACTGAGATAAACATGGGGGACAAAGCATGCATAAGAGACTTGGCAGTACAATTGAAAGTTTCTTCAACTACAGCAAACAGAATGATAAAGAGGGGACTCATTAAACCTCACACAAACCCTTTACATCCTGTTTTGAAAGAGGCAAATCTATTTCAAAGGGTTAAATGGGTTCTAAATTTGCTAAAGGGAGACACACCAACAACAAAGAGACAATATTATCCCATGTTCAGCTTCATACACATTGATGAGAAGTGGTTTTATCTAAGCAAAAAATCACAGAGGGTTTACCTGGAAAGAAATGAAAAAGGAAAATACAGGGCAGCCAAGTCAAGCAAATTCATACCTAAAGTTATGTTCACAGCAGCTGTAGCAAGACCAAGATATAATGCAGAAAATGAGTGTATCTTTGATGGGAAGATAGGCATCTTCCCATTCACTTACCAAGAACCAGCCAAGAGGGCATCCAAATACAGAGCAAAGGGGACAGTTATCACCAAGATAGTTGAATCAGTGGGGAAAAAAGAAACAAGGAACATGTTAATCAATGATATTATACCAGCAATCATTCAGAAATGGCCAACAAGTGAAGGTCATAAAACTATATACATACAGCAAGACAACGCAAGGACACACATATGCCAAGAAGACCCAGAGGGGCAACAAGTTTATCAACAAAGGGAATTTACATTCATTCTGGTGCAACAACCTCCAAACAGTCAAGATTTAAATATTCAGGACTTGGGTTTTTTTAGAAGCATTCAGTCTTAAATGCACAAGAAAATACCAAAAGATGTCGATGATATGTTGGATGCAGTACATCAAGCATTCTATGAACTAGATGCAAGGACACTAGCAAATGTATGGTTATCATATCAATATGTCATGAATGAAGTGCTGAAAGTAAAAGGCTCGAATGATTACCTTGTGCCTCATGTTAACAAGAAAAAATTAGCAGCTGAGGGGAAACTACCAGTGCAAGTCACTGCACCAATGTGGGCTGTTCACGAGGCATGGAATTATATACATGGACCAAACAGAGCATCGAATTCAACAGATTAATTGGGGACATGTAAGCATTATTTTGCAGTATTAGTGCTACAAGTAAGCTTAGTTTTAAGCAGTGGTTGTATTAAAAGTAAGCTTAGTTTTAAGCACAACATATATATATATAAATATTTGATCTCAGAATGTCCCCAAGCATCATCGACAACCTCCACGACCATTAAGCACACACAAGCCACCAGTAATTTGGTTGCTCATGGCACATAAGGGCAGTAATTTTTCTCGGCAATAAGAACTATCATTATCGATCACATACACTAAATCACAATACCAAGTAATTACAACAAATAGGGGGATGAACACTGGAGTATACCATAACACCAAGTAATTACAATCACAGATGGTTTAACAATCAAACACATAAACAATCAAATATACCAAGTCATTATAACATCACAGCACCAATTCCTTACAATCAAATATACCAAGTCATTATAACATCACAACACCAATTCCTTACAATCGAATACACTCAAATAATCACAGGGCATCATCCGATTACACTAACCAACAATCGAATAAACTAAAACAACAATCGAATATACAACAATCGAATAAAAGTACACTAAATCAACGATCGAAGCCGATAAGGACATAAACAATCAAATAAACAGGGATTCATTACAATCGATTTAACCGAATAAATCAAATAAATAACACTAAACCACAACCCCAATTCCTTACAATCAATACACTCAAATAATCACAGGGCATCATTCGAATACACTAAAACAATAATCGAATAAACTAAAACAACAATCGAATAAACAACGATCGATTTAACAGAATAAATCAAAGAAATAACTGAAGGGTTTTTAGCACATAAACGCAGCGAAAACGTAAATTTAATCTTAAAAAAAATGAAACCCTCCGCAGGATCCATGCGAAAAAATAATATTTAATTCGTAGTTCAGTATGTTTATCTTAAGAAATTTTACACGTTAATGGAAAGATGGAGGTCTTTAATAGCGATCCAAGAACGATGAACGGAGATCCTTAGCAGCTGCTCCTCAAGTGTGAAGCACTCCACCGGTATCCACCAAGAAAACGATGTAATGAAGGAGGAGGAGATGGAGAGAATTAGGGTTTTGTAAATCTTTTTGGTTTAGGCAAAAATAAGGTTTATAATAGTATATTTATAGGCAAAATTTTCAGCTGAAAATTTTCCCATAAATTATTATTATTATTGACCCTTTATTATTCTCACTAATAATTAAAACATCTTTTAATTATTAATCCTTTTTCTAAACTCTTTAGAAATAATTATCTCACTTGATTTAATTTCCGAAAATTAAATTCTTAATTAATAATATTAAGAACCTTTTCTTAATTAATTTATAATCAATTAAATCTCATTTAATCAATTATTAAATTTGCCAATTAATTATTTATTTCATAAATAAATAATTATCAGCCATTATTAATTAATTCCTCCATCATTAAATCATTCTCTTTTATGGTGTGACCCTGTAGGTTCAATATTAAGCCGGTAGTAGAAATAAATAATAATAAAACTATTTTATCATTATTTATATAAATTCTCTAATTCATTAAATATGATTAATTAATTAATCATATTTATTCTACATCGTGAGGGATACTTCTCAGCATATCGCGACTATCCGGATAATACGAATTCACTGCTTAGAATACCAAGAACCTATTCAGTGAGTAGTTACCGTACAATTAATTCCTTCTACCCTGCAATGTCACGTGTTAGGTCACACACACACACTGTAAAGGGGGTGAATACAGTGTATAGTACAATCAAATCGAACTTTAATAACTCAATTAACAGAAAACAAACTTTATTGAAACAATAAACTTTGTTACAGTATGGAACTGTTACCTCTCAGTGATGAACAAATATCACGAGAGCTGCTAGAGTTACAATGAATAATCTTCTCGAATATGATAACACTTATAGTGTAAACCCTATGTCTGTGTTTATATACTACACAGTTACAAGATAATCACTAATTGATATGGAATATAATTCTGCTTCCTAAAATATATCAATCAGATATCTTTTCTTCCAAGTATTCTATTCTTCATAGAATTCCTTCTTCATGCATATCTCTACTTATATTTATCTCGATCTTCTTTCCTTTAATCAGCTGTTGTCCTTATCTGAACGTCCTTCAGTACTTAAGTTCTGATATCCATCTTCTGATGATTATCTCCTGATAATATAAGTACTGATATCCTTAAGTCCTGAATTCCAGTAAGTACTGATTTATCCTGTTTAAATAAGATCTGAAAACTAAACATAAATCATATTAGCCATGACATTATCAAATATATCTAACAATCTCCCCCAACTTGTAAATTAGCATAATATACAAGTTTAACAGATATTTGATGATGTCAAAAACATTAAGTACAAATGCATGAGAATTTGACTAGATAACTACAACTTACAGTCCTTAAAGCTTTACCAATCTTTAATTTCTGATAACAACTTCAGTCTGTATTCATATCAGAATTTAAGCAGTTGTAGATCTTGACTTGGCTTCATCTTCTGATCTCTCTGATGCCAGGATTTGTTCTGAGATAGTTCTTCAACAAACATCTCTCAGCATATCTAAGTTCATCAATCATCCTCCTTTTAACATCTTTAAGTTCTGCAGTATCTTCACCAATTTGAAAGATTGCAGCCCCGAGATCATTAATTCTAGCTTTTCTTATATCCTGATCCAGTCTGATCAAATATGCCTTATCAGACTCAAGATTGAATTCCACAGCCCTGTAACCCAGAAAGGTAGTTATAATCTTGGCAGTGTGGGGCTTCATTTCAACTATATCACCCTTGTGATCTCTGTACTTTGGAAGATATGTGCTGTCAGACTTAACATAATAAAGCCTTTTCTGTCTCTGAATCTGATTCTTCAAATAGTTTGCAGCACTTTCTGTTATTCTGTCATTCACTTGAAGTAAGAATAATACATGTTCTAGTTCTTCAAAATACTTCAATGGAATGACATTTTCCCTTATATGATAAACCCTACCATCTGTCATGAAGTACAACAAGATGTGTTCTTTCAAGTAGGTATGGTAAACCATTTGTACAGATTCCAGTTGATTCAATCTATTAGAAGTTGCTCCAATACCTGGTTCACTTAAGGAAGTTGGATCATTGGTAGTGTTCTGTATTCTTCTTTCATCAGCACTTCCCAATCCAGTTTTATCTCTTGCTTCCTTTCCAGTAACTACTCTTACTTCAAAACCACTTGCATCAGTCTTCAAAGGTTGAGTCTGTTTTGCTTTAGTGAATCCTGGTAGGAGTGATATCAAGTTAACTTGAGCTATGTCAGAGGTTACTTGCTTCTTTGAAATATCAGAACTTACTATCTCTTGACTCTGAACAACTTGAGCCTTGTCAGAGGTTGTCTTAAAAACTTTTCTTGAAGTCGGGGCAAGATTATCATCTTCATCAGTAATTTCTTCATTCACAGGAGGCACATAAACCTTGATAGGTTCACCAACTTTTTCTTTGCCCTTGGACCTTGGATCTATATGCAGTTGTGATTTAGCCATGGTTGCTTCAGGATTTATCCTTTTTTTTATCGCAATGCCTTTGAATTTTGGAAGTGTCTTTTTACCAGAAGCTTCAGATTTAGATTTGACTTTTCCTGATTTAAGTCTGGCTTCTTCTTCCATTAAACTCTCCAAGTCCATTCCTGGATTTTCCTGAAGAAATAACTGTCTTGACATTTCTTCATCAAGATCTAAAAGTTCATCAGAACTTATCCTTTTACCAGTAGCAGAAGTAATTCTTTTTCCGGTATCAGAACTTGTCATGTGACTTGTGATTTTAGCTTTTCTTGATGAGAAACCTCTACCTTGACTATGACCTCTACCCATTCCAGAGTTTCCATGGTCATCTTTTTCATCATCCTTCCCCTTCAGTGTCTTATCAGTTTTACATTTGAACTTAATTACTTTCTCCCCCTTTGTGGCATCAGCAGGTAAGAGAAGAGAGACAAGCAATTCTACTGAGGCTTGGATTTCATTAAGTTGAGATTGCTGAGAAGCTTGAATTTTCAGAATATCATCAATCTGAGCTTGTTGTTTCTCTTGAGTCTTCTCAATATAAGCAACTCTGTCAAAGGTAGGTTGGAAGAATTTTTTCTTGTCAATCTTCTGAACTTGTTCTTGCTTCATTAATTCTTCCTGAATCTTATGTAACTCTGCATGAGTAGTTGAATGGAGACCTTGTAGATGTTTAGTACTCAATGCAGTGACTCTAAGCTGTATTTTGAAATCATCAGTAATTAACATCTCATCAGCTTTTGTCAAGTGCTCAGCAAGATTCTTTACAGATGGAACACAGGTAACTGAGTTCCATTCCTTAATCCACTCCTGTCCTGCAGAAGTTTCACTCCAAGGCACTGGTACTTCTCTGATGACAAACTTCTTAACTAGTTCAGATTTAAGAATAGTTTGTTGAGGGACATGTCCTGAAGGACCTACTTCATCAACATTTGCATTTGGAGCAACATCACCAGTATCTCCAGCATTTGCAGCATCAGAACTTTCAGAATCAGCATCTTCTGATAAAACAACAGTATGAGAAGCAATTGAGGCTTCATCATCATCTTCTAATTGCTGATCTGGTTCCAAGTTCTGATCAACAGCCATATCCTGATGCTCACCTATATTCTGATCATCAGCATCTAGATGCAGAGAAGGTGTAGTAGATAGTTCTGGAGTTTGAGCAACATCAGTAACAGGTGTTGTTGATGGATTAGTTGCTGTTGGAGCTTCTAAGTAAAGCACTTTAGGCACAGCCAAGTTCTGGATATCAATTTCAACACTTGTGCCCGGATCAACAGGAGATACAGTCTTAGGAGACACATATGGTGTGTTAGCCATTTCAGTAGCTGCTTCATTAGTTTGAGTTAATGGAGAAGCAGGGGTTTGAGCAGATTCCTTTTCTTGTGAGATCAGAGATTCTTGATCTCCTTCCTTAGGTGCTGCTTCCTCATCATCTGAAACTGGCCTTTTAGCTCTTTATTTCTTGTATTTCTTTGAAGATGGGGATTCCTTGGGAGGTTCAGCAGAAGTCATTCTTCTAAGCCTTTTGAGAAGCTTAGATCCCCCAATTCCAGAATCCTTCTAAGAAGGAACTTTCTCAGCTTATTTGATAACAGGTTTCGATGTAGAAACATGTTCCTCACTATCAGACTCATCTCTCAAAACAATCCTCCTTCTCTTCTGAGGTGTTTGAGGAACAGTCTTTGTCCTCTTAGGCTTGGAAGATGAAGGCTTAACAGTAGGTGCTGAGGATGAAGGTTGAGCTGTCTGTGAAGTGGAGAGATATGATTTGAGATATGTTCTGAGGGATGGTTGAGTAGTATGAGTGGTATGTTCTGATGGTTGCTGTGGTGTTTGGGAGGTGGTTGTGGGTTGGACATCAGAATAAACAGATCTATAGGTTTCAGGATCAGCATTTACCAAGATCTGTTTTAAAGACTGAGTAATCTATAAAGGTCTAACCACCGTTTTCTTAAGATCAGCATTTACCAAGTATTAAAGGCTCGTTTTGCAATTTTAAATGGTGGATATAAAGAACTGGCTAGTTGAGGGGCATCAGCACAGCAAAATGTATATATAAGCTGACAGAATCTAGAAAAGTAAACTACATTCCTATCCTCTGTCATCCTATCCCCAATAAAACCTATCACAGCATTTGCAAAATCAAAATGAGTTTGGTTAATTATAGCATACCCGATGTGCTGACTTATTATAGGGATGACATCAAAGTTGGAACACTTATTCCCAAAAGCTTTAGTGATGCAGTCAAAGAAGAAGCTCCATTCCTTTCTGATATGAGCCCGTTTATCCTGCCCAAGCTTTGCCAAACTCTTTTCATATCCCAAACTGTCCATTAACTCTTGTAGAGTTGATTCCTCCGGGGTTGAAAAAATACAACCTTCTGGTAAATGTAGGGCCTTGCGAATTGTACCAGGAGTTACCATATGTGTAGAATCATCCACTTCGAAAACAATACTGGGAGTACCATTTGTACCACCATTATCAAAGTGCCCAGTCCGCCAAAATGTCAGAACTTGTTGGCTCGAAAAGACTGAAGGCTGGGTCAATGCATACCCAATTTCACTGTGTGCAAGAAGATCTTGCACAAAATGCAACTCAGACGGAGCTTCAGCATTATCAAGAATTGCAGCATAGTTATTTGGAACAAATTTGGCTCCATCAATGATCAAATCCTTAGGTGCCATGAGATTAATTGAGATTTAAGAGTGCCTGTTAAGTGTTTGATAAATTGTCTATATGAAAAACCAACGTCAGGAGATGAAAGAGAGTAGAAGCAAAGAAAAAGAGATAAAGTGTAAAAGTAAATAAAAGATTGTATAATCTTCTCTCTCTCTTACTTATACTTAAAAAAAATATAACCGTTGGACACTTGTCATACATGCAGTAATAATGAATAGTTAATGGGCACGGAAAAACAGTAATCATTACTTACCCACTTGCAGTTTTTCAAGGAAAAACCGTTCCACTTACCTAGTAATTCCATTAATCGAGGTAAATCAGTTTTAATTCAAAATTAAAACTGTTCCCACTTATTCAATTATGTTTCACTGCAACACCAATATTCTGAGAAGAAATTCAAGTATGAGAATGACCAAAATTAAATCAAGTAAATAAGTACTGATATTGCAAGATCAGGACTTAATTTAAATCAAAATAGAAATGGTCATCAGAATATGAATATTTATCAGGATTTATCAATGCATTACAAAGCATCTTAGAGACAAGAACTTGTAAAAAAAAAGAAATTTCATTAATATATTAAGAGAATACATTCATGAAATTTAAATTACATCAGAACTTTACAAGATTGTCCTAAGCTGTTAAACCTAACATCAACAGCCTTTGTCCTAGCTTAAGAAGCAGGGCAAGGCTGACGATGAAGAAGAACAGGAAGAAGAAAATAAGTTATTTCTTCTTCCTACTCTCGACGAACAGAATAGCGAGTCTGATGATTCGCTCTTGCTGGTGGAGAGCTTCCAGCCTTTCCTCATCCAATCGCTCCAGATGGCGATGGTAGTCCATGTAGAAGAACAGGAGGTGGGTGAGTACCTCCTGGGGAACTGAGTCCTATATCTCATCATGAATGGCAGTGACGTACCATTCCTGCTGCCAGGCTTCACAGCTTAACTTCATGTTGAAGGTCTCATAGTTTAAAAACATATTGTAGTTAGCCATGATATTGTATATATGAGGGAAAAGAGAGTAAGTGTTTGAGGAAAGAATTGATGTATAGGCTGATGTGAAGTGTTCGTTTATATAGGCAAGATAATGCCAGGAGACGCAAATAAATTTAATGCTGACAGGTAGAATTAATTCTACCTCGTCTCCCTAGACTGGGAAGACGAAAAACAGTCATTGGAAGTATAAGTCAGGGTTTAATGCGCACAAGTAAGAAGTAAAAAAAATTACTGTGCATGTACATATTTTACTAACCCTAATTAGATTGACTGTTAATATTCTACCCAAACATATTCTGATTTAAAATGAGACTGTTTTTAGATTTTATCCACAAATAAGTCAAGTAAAGGATCAGAGTTTAATATCAGAACTTAGACTTATATCAGAACTTAACAGTTATCAGAACATGATTTCTTAACTCGAAAAATGAATGCCTATTTTTGTAATTCTTCACACAAATTCTGATGTAGATTCTTCAAAACTTAGTCATCAGAACATTCAACAGAACTTGTCCTCAGAATTTGTGCATTCTGACACATAAACTGTTCATCTAAAATAACATAGATCACCACAGTAATTTTCATCATTTATATGGAGTGTTTAGTGTGTGCATTAAGCTAAATATCAGACAAAGAGTAAAGTCTGATTCACTTTAGTACATCTTAGAAATAAGGCATAACTAAAGTTTTACTAAAAACCTGTCATTATTCTGAAGCCTACTACTGAATGAGTTCATACTTGAGTCCACCTCAACTATTTTATGCTAATTTTGTGCATCTTTTTAAATTCCATTGTACAGTGGCTTCTCAGTGTAAGTGAGTCACGACTGCTTATCAGAATTTATGCTACTATCAGAGTATTTCTCCAGTAATCATAGAGTGTGAAAAGTCACCAAGAAAATATTTTACTTTTCTTATGCATATTTACTTAATACCAGTAATGCACTTGGGTCGTCCCTTCCACATTTTTACTATAGATCTCAAAGGAGTACCTGATTTTAATCCTTGATTTTTTTTCTTTTTCTTTTGATAAGTGAGGTTTATCAGCACTTAGTACATTCAACAGATTTACTAGCATCAGAACTTAACAGATGAGAAGTGGTATTCTAGTTTGTGACTTAGTAATAAGATAGACAAAGTAAACTCATCTAAGCTCAATATCAGAATTCGCTTGTGTCAATAGATTTTCCACATAAATAATTACTTCTAACATGGGTTCTTTAGTATATTGAAGATTACTAGGTCAGCATCTAGCACAGGTATCCTCATAGGATTTCCAATTATCAAATCAGGTGTATATGATTTAGTCCACTTCCTTGCAGATGGAAGGTTTTCTCTAGAACTAGATGCTCCCCCATGATCCATGCTGTCTTCATTTTCATTTTCTGATGCTCCCCCTGAAACTATGCTCTCTGAGTTGGATTCTTCAGAATTTAATTTTCAGACCTATCAGAACTTGGCTTATCAGAACTTGACAAATCAGAACTTGACAAATCAGAACTTGAAGAGCCAGATGTATGTTCTGATGCTTCTTGAGATGTGGTAAGATCTTGAGTATGCTCCCCCTGCATATATGCATCTTCCTTTGGCGTAGTCACCACAGTTTCAATAACATCAGAGTTTAATCCATCAGAGTTTGCAGTATCAGGACTTAGATTGTCAGGATTATCAGTATCAAAATTTGAGTCTTTATTATCAAATCAGCTGATCATGATCAATAAAATCTTCAAGTCCAGTAATCTTCTTGTCATCAAAAGAGACGTTGATAGATTCCATGACCACTCTTGTTCTCAAGTTATAGACTCTGAAGGCTTTTGTGGAAAGTGGATATCCAACAAAGATTCCTTCATCAGCTTTTAAATCAAATTTAGATAGCTGTTCAGGATGAGTCTTAAGAACAAAACACTTGCATCCAAATACATGAAAATACTTCAAATTTGGATTCTTTTTCTTCACCATCTCATATGGTGTCTTTCCTTGCTTGTTTATGAGTGTTGCATTTTGAGTAAAACAAGCAGTCTGCACAGATTCAGCCCAGAAATAGGTTGGAAGCTTTGCTTCATTAAGCATTATACGTGCAGCTTCAATGAGAGTTCTATTCTTCCTTTCAACAACTCCATTTTGCTGTGGAGTTCCAGGAGCAGAAAATTCCTGCTTGATTCCATGGTTTTTGCAGAACTCTTCCATTATCAAATTCTTGAACTCAGTACCATTATCACTCCTTATTATCTTTACTGAATCTTTGACCAATTTATCCAGTTGCCTGACATGATCAATCAAGATAGATGCAGTTTCACTTTTTGTGTGCAAGTAATACACCCATGTGTATCTGGAGAACTCATCCACTATGACCAAAGCATATTTATTCTTTGCAATAGACATGACATTTATTGGACCAAATAGATCAACATATAGTAGGTGATAAGGCTCAAGAATTGATGATTCAGTCTTGCTCTTGAATGAAGATTTCCTTTGTTTGGCCTTCTCACAAGAATCACAAAGGCCATCAGGAGCAAATACTGACTTTAGAAGTCCTCTCACAAGATCTTTCTTGACCAACTCATTTATATTGTTGAAATTTAAATGAGAGAGTTTCTTGTGCCAATTCTAGCTTTCTTCAATTGATGCTCTACTTATCAGACAGATTGCAGAACCATCAGTACTTGTTGAAAGCTTAGCTTCATAAATGTTACCACGCCTGTATCCTTTCAGAACAACTTTGCCTTTAGATTTACTTACAACTTTACAGTGTTCTTCAAAGAAATCAACATGATAACCTCTGTCACATATTTGACTTATACTCAGCAGATTGTGTTTAAGTCCTGAGACCAAAGCTACTTCTTTAATGATGACATTCCCAAGATTGATATTGCCATATCCCAATGTTTTTCCAATGTTGCCATCTCCATAAGAAACACTTGGGCCAACTTTCTCCACAAAGTCTGATAACAGGGCTTTATTTCCAGTCATATGTCCTGAACATCCACTGTCCAGAACTAGGATGTTTTTCCTGTTGCACTGCAATCACAAAGACCACTAATGATTAGTTTTAAGGACCCAGACTTGCTTGGATCCTTTAACCTTATTAAGTTTGTTAACATTTGCAGCGGATTTAGCATCAGAGTTTATGTTAACATTTTTCTTATCAGAATTTACACTATCAGACTTTGAATCAGAACTTACACTAGAAGGAACAATGGAAACTTTCTTTAAAGAAGGTTTTATTTGATAATAATCATAGTACGAACTATGATATTCCTTACAAGTATAAATGGAATGCCATAAACTACCACAATAAAAACAAAGATTTTGTGGCTTATATCTAACAGACTGACTCTTAACTCCTGACTTTGAAGGTAAGGAGTTTATGTTCTTATTCTTCCTGCAAAATGAAGCCAGATGGTTAAAACTTCCACAGTTATGACACGTTTTCCTAGGAGCTTCAGGAACAGGCTTATAATCATTGCTTTTATTCACTCCTTCCTTTCCATTCCTATTTTTCCTAGGTGATTTTACCTTGTTTGCATTCTTAACATCTTTCAGCTTATGCTTAAGCTGCTTCTTAGTCATTAAGCCTATGTTTACTTCAGCTGTCTTTTTCTGTTTTAGTTTGTCAGAAGTTAATTCATTTTTTAACTTCTGATTTCTCATTATCAGACTTTACAGCTACAAACTTGACAGGTTTTAACTTTGGCTTTTGTTTAACAACTACAGGCTTAATACCTTCAGTTCCTTTATCATTCTTATCCTCTCCATAACCTAAGCCCTCTTTCCAGTTTTCACTGCTTAACAAATTTTGAGTTGTTCTGCCAGAGTTAGTCCAAGTCCTGATAACCTCTCTTTCCTTTTCTAACTCAGTTTTTAGAGATTCATTCATTTTTAGCACTTCATCCCTAACATAAAAATCATCATCTCTATCTTTCTGAGTTTGATGGAACATAACTAACTCCTTTTCTAAGAAATCATTTCTTTTCTTAAAAGCAAGATTTTCAGAAGTTAATCTTTCACATGTTAAAGTTTGATCTCTATAACTAACAAACATGGTTTTAAGATATCTTCTCAACTCATTTATATCATCAGTATGAAAGGCATAAGTAGTTTGAGGTACCTTTGATTCAGCAGCTTCAGAACTGCTTTCAACACTTGCCTTATCAGCATTTGCCATCAAGGCATAATTCTCCTCACTTTCAGAATCTGAGGTATCTGTCCAGCTTTTCTTCTTTATGACAAAAGCCTTGCCTTTGTCACTCTTCACTTTCTTGCAATCAGGAGATATGTGGCCTTTCTCACCACAGTTGTAGCATTTGACATTTGTATAATCTCCTCTGTCAGACTTTCCTCCTCTGCTCTCAGATTTTCTGAAATTCTTCTTATCAGAACTTGTGCCTTTTCTGGAAAACTTCTATCCCTTCCTGAACTTCCTGTATGCAATCTTTGTGATCCCTTTCACCATAAGAGCACACAGCTTCATCATCTCTTCATCAGCATCCGTCTCAGGCAGGCTTTCAGATTCTGAGTCATCATCACTTTCAGAACTTGATGACTCAGTATCAGACTTTGTGAAGAGAGCTTTACCCTTGTCTTTCCTTGAGGTAGCTGCCTTGGGAAATTCTTCTTCAGCCTTAAGAGCAACTGTCCTTGACTTTCCACCTTTCCTCTTGCTTCTTTGTTCCATCTCAAGTTCATGAGTCTTGAGCATTCCATAAATTTCATCAAGAGTTGTTTCATCAAGATTGTAGTTGTCTCTTATTGTTGTTGCCTTCAAATCCCAGCATTCTAGAAGAGATAACAGGAATTTAAGGTTTGAATCTTCAAGATCATACTCCTTATCAACCAGTGACAGATCATTCAAGAGTTTGACAAATCTATCATATAAATCAGTCAATGACTCATTAGCCTTTGAGTCAAAGTGTTCATACTCTTGAGTGAGTATTGTCTTCCTGTTCTTCTTAATCGTATCAGTTCCCTGACACCTTGTTTCCAGGGCATCCCATATCTCTTTTGCAGTCTTGCAGTTTATTACCCTGTTTGACATTACATTATCAATGGCATCATGCACTAAGTGTCGTACCTTAGCATCCTTAGCAATTGATGTGATATCTTCAGCAGTGTAATCACTGTTCTCCTTTGGTACAGTCTTTGCTGCTTCACCTACAACTGCAACCGCGAGCTTGGTTGGTTTGTGAGGCCCTTCCATGATTCTATCAAGATATTCTGGATCTGTTGCTTCCAGAAACATGGTCATCCTCACCTTCCATATGGGATATTCAGATGGACTCAATATGGGAACTCTGTACGTCTCATATCGGCTTTGAATTTGTGTCTTAGGAGGTTCTTCAGTTTTGGTGGGCTTAGTTGGAGTTTCTGTTTCAGACATGATTGTGTTTGGATCTTAAACTGTTTGTGCGTTAACAGATAGGCTCTGATACCACTTGTTAGGTCACACACACACACTGTTGAGGGGGTGAATACAGTGTATAGTACAATCAAATCGAACTTTAATAACTCAAGTAACAGAAAACAAACTTTATTGAAACAATAAACTCTGTTACAGTATGGAACTGTTACCTCTCAGTGATGAACAAATATCACGAGAGCTGCTAGGGTTACAATGAATAAACTTCTCGAATATGATAACACTTGTAGTGTAAACCCTATGTCTGTGTTTATATACTACACAGTTACAAGATAATCTCTAATTGATATGGAATATAATTCTGCTTCCTAAAATATATCAATCAGATATCTTTTCTTCCAAGTATTCTATTCTTCATAGAATTCCTTCTTCATGCATATCTCTACTTATGTTTGTCTCAATCTTCTTTCCTTTAATCAGCTGCTGTCCTTATCTGAACGTCCTTCAGTACTTAAGTTCTGATATCCATCTTCTGATGATTATCTCCTGATAATATAAGTACTGATATCCTTAAGTCCTGACTTCCAGTAAGTACTGATTTATCCTGTTTAAGTAAGATCTGAAAACTAAACATAAATCATATTAGCCATGACATTATCAAATATATCTAACATCACGATTAAATACAAGGCTTTGAACTTGTGTCAAGCCTATCTTATTTAATCACTTACTTTCCCATTCACTATGTTTAGTTCTATTTAATGTAAATTAGAAACTCCTTTCTAATTTCATTCACTCTGGCCAGAGATTCCTGAACTAACATAAGTGGATCAGCATTGAACATTCTCTTCCTACACTGGAAGGGGTAGATCCTTTATTGATCATACACTATCTTCGTGTACAAATTCCTATACCCAGTAGAGCCCTTATAATTGTCACTTGAGACTAAGAACTAAACCAAAGCATAGTTCAGTGTACACAAGATGACTATGATGACCTCAAGTCTAAGGATACTTGTACAACTATCACCATGTGAACAATGCTGACACGTGAGTGAACTCCATCAGTTGTTCAGCCGTGTGAGTCATGTTCAGTGAACTTATTCTATAATAAGCACCTACATACTAGCTATAGTGTCACCACACAAATATCTATGACAACAGACATCCTTCATAATGAAGCAAACATAGTATGTACCGATCTTTGCGGATTATTAATTACCAGTTAGTAATCCTAAGACCAGGAACTATTTAAGTTTAGATTTATCATCTTTCAGGTCTCATTATTATGATCTCATCACAATCCATAAAAAGCTTTACTCTAAACTGTGGTATATCTTATTTAAACATTTAAATAGATAGAGCCCGCAATAAAAATAAAACAAGTCTTTTATTAATATCAATGAAATCAAAACATATTATAAAAAAGTTATTCCTAAATCCTCATACTTGATTGGACTTAGGACATATCTCTTTCAATCTCCCACTTGTACTAAAGCCAATCACTCTGCTATCTAATACCCATCTTGTCTTTATGACTATCAAAGTGACTCTGAGAAAGTGGTTTTGTGAGTGGGTCTGCTACGTTGTTATGTGTGTCAACTCTCTCGACGTTTACATCTCCTCTATTTTCAACTCAGATTCACCACCAAAAACAAGAAAAATGTCCTGAATCTTTCGCAAGTACTTAAGGATATTTTTCACTGCTTTCCAGTGGTCTTCACCTGGATTGGACTGATATCTGCTCGTCACAGTAATTGAATAAGCAACATCAGGCCTTGTACACAACATCGCGTACATGATAGATCCTAATGCTGAAGCATAATGAATCTTACTCATACGCTCTCTTTCCTCAGGTGTCTTAGGAGACATTTTTTCGGAAAGGGACACTTCATGGCTCATCGGTATGAGACCTCTTTTGGAGTTTTCCATGCTAAACCTTTTAAGCACTTTCTGGATGTATGTACCCTGGGTAAGACCTATCATTCTTCTAGATCTATCTCTATAGATCTTCATATCGAGAATGTGGGATGCTTCTCCCAAGTCCTTCATGGTGAAGTTCTTTGATAGCCATACTTTGACTGATTGTAGCATCGGTATATCATTTCCTATAAGAAGTATGTCATCCATATACAATACAAGAAATGTTACCACGCTCCCACTAACCTTCTTGTAGACACATGGTTCATCTATGTTTTTGATAAAACCAAACTCTTTGATTGTCTCATCAAAACGGATGTTCCATCTGCGAGAAGCTTGCCTTAAACCATATATGGTTCGCAGCAGTTTACACACTAGGTGTTTATTTTCCTTGGAAAGAAAACCCTCTGGCTGTGTCATATACACTTCCTCCTCAAGTTCCCCATTGAGGAAGGCCGTTTTCACGTCCATTTGCTAGATTTCATAGTCGTAGTAAGCAGCAATCGCAAGCAAAATCCGAATTGATTTTAACAGGGCTACATGCAAAAAAGTTTCATCAAAGTCAATCCCTTGAATTTTTTTGAATCCTTTTGCCACGAGCCTGGCCTTATAGGTCTCCACCTGGCCATCTGCTCCAATCTTTCTTTTGTATACCCACTTGCACCCAATAGGCTTAACACCTTCAGGCGCCTCAACCAGAGTCCATACTTGGTTGGTATACATAAATTCCATTTCGGATTTCATGGCACTATGCCATTTCTCTGAGTCAACACTACTCATAGCCTCATTATAGGTCACAGGGTTGTCATCATCAGTGATTGACAACTCATTTTCATTCTTAATGACAAGGCCACAATACCTCTCAAGTTGGCGAGACACTCTCCCTGTCCTACGAATGGGCTGTTCCACAGAAGGTTGTTCAGTCTGAACAGGTATTTCCACTTGATCCGTAGTAGTTTGTGCTTCTTAAACTTCATCAAGTTCAATTTTTCTCCCACTGTTTCCTTCAAGGATAAACTCCTTTTCCAAGAAGGTAGCATGTCTGGAGACAAACACCCGATGATCGGTGTAAAAGTAATACCCCAAAGTCTCTTTAGGATGTCCCACAAAATTATATTTTACGGATCGAGATTCCAGCTTATCTGGGTCAACTTTCTTGACATAAGCTGGATATCCCCAAATCTTAACGTGTTTAAGACTCGGTTTCCTTTATTTCCATATCTCATATGGTGTTTGAGGAACAAATTTGGAAGGCACCTTATTCAGTAAATATGCTGAGGTTTCCAATGCATAACCCCATAGGAATACTGGAAGATTCGCATAGCTTATCATGGACCGAACCATGTCTAACAAAGTTCAATTTCTCCTTTCAGATACCCCATTCAACTGTGGAGTATATGGAGGAGTCCACTGGGAGACTATACCATTTTCTTTGAGATAATCTAGAAACTCTCCATTCAAGTATTCACCACCTCAATCTGATCGAAGAGTTATAATACTGTGTTTGGTTTGTTTCTCCACTTCATGTTTATATTCTTTGAACTTTTCAAAGGCTTCAGACTTGTGTTTCATCAAATACACATATTCGAATCTAGATCTAGCATCTATGAAAGTAATGAAGTACGAAAACCCATGGCTTGCGTAGACATTGGTCCACATACATTTGTGTGTACCAATCATAGCAAATCTGCAGCCCTCTCTCCATGTCCACTAAATGAAGATTTGGTCATTTTACCCAATAGACAAGACTCGCATGTAGGATATGATTCAAAATCAAAGGGGTCAAGTAACCCTTCCTTATGCAATGTCCGCAGTCTATTTTCACTAATATGACCTAGCCTACAGTGCCATAAATAGGTCAGATTTTCATCATCTCATTTTCTTTTATTAGTTTGTTCAATCTAAAGTAAATCATGCTCTATGTCACATACATACAGACCATTATTTATAATACCACGTCCATAAAAAACATTATCTCTAAGGATAGAACATTCATTATTCTTAATAATAAATGAAAAACCATCCAAATCCAACATAGGGATAGAAACAATATTCCTCACAATAGAGGGAACGTAATAACAATTATTCAGAATAATAGTCTTGCCCGTAGGCATATGTAAACTAAATGATCCTACAGATATGGCCGCAACCCTTGCTCCATTGCCCATACGTAGAATCACCTCATCTTTTTCAAGAGTCCTACTTCCCTTTAGTCCTTGCAACGAATTGCAAATATGAGAACCACAGGCGGTATCTAATACCCAAGTAGAAATTTGACATAGTGACATATTAACTTCGATCATGAACATGCCTGAATCAGAAGCGGTAGTCTTACTACCCTTCTTCTTCTTCAATTCTGCAAGGTAAACCTTGCCGTTCCTCTTCCAGTGCCCCAACTTGTTATAGTGAAAACAAACAGCTAAATTAGGACCAGTCAACTTGTGAGCATCTAGTATGCTTCAGAGTGATAGTGCAGAAGACATGACGAATATAGTAAATCTGTAAATGATAAACACATAACAACACTTAGTAAATATTCAATTCCATTTCAAAACACTATATGAATCGGGTCTTTATTCATAAGTGTCTCCCACTAGTATATCTAATTTATTCAACCCCCTAAGTGAAAATTAAGCATTCATAATGGTAGTGGGAATAGGGATCCTACATTCCATCACACAACCTCGGCTGTGGCACGAAACGTCATGTGATGTTCAATAGGCAGAAAACTCTTGTCAATTACATCTTATGTTATTCCCTAATATAACTTTAGCCTCTTGAATAATTGAGTCACGGATGTGGCACGACAAACTCAATATTCTAAGTCAAGTCTAACCCAACATTTCGTACAATTGAATCAGTCTCCAACGGCCCACGGCTGTGGCACGTACCGACCTTTAGATTCTAATTCAATGTACACATCTCTATGTAATAGACAAGTATTTCTTATTTCGAAATCAAAGCCCTGCGAAACGACAATGATTTAAAAATAAGAACCACTTTCTACCATGTTGGAAGGCTGTGACCGACACAAGCCCGTTGTGTCATTAGTCAATTACTTGATGACCTCAAGTCTAAGGATACTTGTACAACTATCACTATGTGAACAACGGCTGACACGTGAGTGAACTCCATCAGTTGTGCAGCTGTGTGAGTCATATTCAGTGAACTTATTATATAATAAGCACCTACATACTAGCTATAGTGTCACCACACAAATGTCTAGGAGAACAAATATCCTTCATAATGAAGCAAGCATAGTATGTACCGATCTTTGCCGATTATTAATTACCAGTTAGTAATCCTACGACCAGGAACTATTTAAGTTTAGAGTTATCATCTTTTAGGTCTCATTATTATGATCTCATCACAATCCATCAAAAGCTTTACTCTAAACTGTGGTATATCTTGTTTAAACATTTAAATAGATAGAGCCAGTAATAAAAATAAAACAAGTCTTTTATTAATATCAATGAAATCAAAACAGATTACATAAAAGTTATTCCTAAATCCTCATACATGATTGAACTTAGGACATATCTCTTTCAATAACAACAGTCGAAGTAAAACGATTCCTTACAACAACAATCGAATAAACGATTAGGACTGAGAACATGCATCTTCTGAATCGGCCTCAACATCCAAGTCGTCGCTCGACGGATCCGGAGCAAGGAGCAACCATTGGATTCGAAGAAAGAGGGGATGGAGGAGCATCGTTTTGATCCAAGGGGACTTCAATCTCATTTGCATGCAACGCCGATTTAGGGTTTTCATCTGATTTCGCCACCGTCTCATCTGATTTCGCCACCGATTCCTCAAAACTATTTGGACCACATCTCAATCGAATATCTTCTCGACTGTAACTGTGTTCCCCATCACATAAATCACCTTTATCACAGTGATTGAGATCAGAGCACTCGTACATATTTGTAGATTCATCATCGGAATCGGAAAACCCGTAATGAACACTCATATTTATGAAGAAGAGAAATTAGGGTTTTGATGGCGGCAGAGAGAAGGGAGAGAAAAGAGAAGGATAAGAGTCGGTGGTGAGAGAATGGGTATAGACAAGTAAGTGGGGGGAAATAAAATAGAATATTTAGATAGGATTTTTTGTTTTTTTAATGTAATGTTTTTTTACTTTTATGTTAAAAGTAGAAAGTTAGAAAAGTAATTTGATTTACCTAAAAAGGAAAGCGGGAAAAGTTTTTAGGGACGGAGGGAGTACATTTAGTACCATTATATCATAAACATGTAAAACGATTAAGCATGTAAAAATAACTAATTTTGACACATTTTAACTTATAATTATTTTAATTATGATATGTGACGCAATTGAGTTTCTTAAAATATTATCAAAAAGCATGAATAAAAATATTATGATAATAAACATATAATAATTTTTTTTGTGGAATACCAGTTTTGTGATATAACTTGTTGCTTTTCTATCTCATACACTTTTAAGAAAAGATAAATAATTTTATTTATTTTCTTGTGTATTGTTTTAGATAAAATAGTATTAAACCTCATCTGAGACTATCTTCTCGATCGATAACATATATAATAGGTGTATTCAATTTAAATTTAGAGTATTTATAATAGCTCACAATTTTTAAATCACTGATTAAGTCTATGCATATTTTAACGAAGTTGTTGATAAATCTCGCAGAGAGTCTTATTGATTTAAATGATAAATTCAAAAAAAATCTTTTAAATATCATAAATTTCGCTAAGATTTTAAACGACATAAAATACACTAACAAAATTATTAAAATCTAATTTTTTATCAAATATAAAAAAAAATCATAAAATTTTTAATACCATTAGATTTTAAAATTCAAATCGAATACTACTATCTAAACTGAATATTACCAGATTTTTGAATACTTTTTACAATCTTCATGAATTATCCCAAGATTTTAAATAACTTTAAAAATTCAAATGAATTACGGTAGGGTTAAGTAATCAGAATTGGTTATCAAAAAAAATTCAAAACAATGCAGGATCATATTTGACATGTTTTAATTTATTTACGCATATGCACATATGTACGGGAGTCTCATTTTTTTATTAAAAAAATTACTAATCATACGTGTTACACATAAAATACGAAAACAATTTTCAAAGTCTACGATATACCTATTATTTTCCAATAAATTACCTTAGAATTTAAAAAATCGGGAAAAATCGTTCAAAATCCAGATTCAATACATACCCGCAACCATTATATTCGAATTCTAGTAGCATCGCAACGTGGAGTAATAGAATAGTTATTACTTAACCCGGGTAAACGGCGTCGTAGTAAAACTAGTCAGCTAAGTTTCCGTCCTACTCACAAATTCCCCCGAAAAGGCCAAAATTGATTACTCAAAACATCAAAATGCTTGTTGACTGAGAGAGACTACTCAAAACTCAAACTGCTTGTTGCAACTCATAATAATCTCTCTCTGTCTGTCTGTCTGTCTCTCTCTCTGTCTGTCTCTCTCGTCTCTCTCCAAATACAAAAGCAAAAATGAGCAGAAGCCACCCAGCGGTGCATCCAGTAAACCTGGCAGTGATCCCTTCGCATGCTGCTGATATAGAACCAGACAATGGAATACCACCCCCCAGAATTCGTATGAAAGACATTCAAGGCATGCCTGGCACTTTTACTGCTCTCCTTTTACGCTTTCTTCAGTTCTCTCTCGCTCTCGTCTCTCTCGCTGTCATGATCACCACCCCTGATTTCCCCTCCGTCACCGCCTTTCGGTATTATCACCTATTCTCCTCCTCCCTACTTAATTTACGTGATTACTCGATAAATGAACATCGATAAAATTCGATTTATTGAATATAATTCTCCCCCTTCCAAGGGTATAACTGCATGTGTGTTATTAGAACCTTGATATGTGAAATCCGATAAATGAATAATCTCGATAAAATAAATGAATACAATTCTCCCCCTTCCGAGGGTATAATTGTATGTGTCATATGTGTTGTTAGAACCTATGTGTGTTATTGGAACCTTGATATTTGAATAACCGGATAAATGAATAACCTCGATAAAATTAATATGAGTATAAAAGAAACAGTTCTCCCCCTTGCAAGGGTGTGACTGTTTGTGTGTTATTAGAAACTTGATAAGTGAATACCAAGATAAATGAATAACCCTTGATAAAATTAATAACCCTTGATAAAATTAATAATTTCGTTGAATGGATAAAATTTGTCTCTCTCGAGGCTATTAGCTTTTCGTGCTTTAATGTTGTGTGTGTCTGATTTGCTTTTGTTGTGTTGAGAAACTAATGTGTAAATTTACTAACTTTTGAAGTTGTGTATTTATATGATGCACTTTTCGGTTAGAAATAAGATTTTGATCGAGGGGAAAGGGATATGTTAGGAGTAGTATTTGTTTGATGCAACAAAGGGGTTTTGATGTGGTAAGATTGTTTATATGTTAGTTCTGTATATGAAGATTCTCTTTATGTATATGCAATGATATTTAGGGTTGAATAAAGGAATGATAGATTCTTAATTGTAGAAAGTGAAAGTTTGTTAGAGTTGGTTAGTTGAATCGCTAAATTGGACAAATTTGATAATTTTAATTTTGTAAGGGAACTCCACACCTATATCAGCCACCTGGTGACCTGGTACTTGTGAGTTTGTCAGCAAGTTTCGGGAGGACCTGCAAAATTGTTCAATTTACTTTGAGAAGGGGCGAGGGACTTGAACACTAGTGCAAGCGCTTGGCATGCAAGTTTAGCACATTAAATTATATGTAATCGTAATCTGTTGTATACTATATTAATTATAATCTAAATTAGTAAGGTTATTTATAGAAATCAGTTGTCGAGAGACGTTACTATTGACAACTACATGTGGGAATAGTCGTAATGGCATGACAAATGCCTTCTTTTCACCTTCTTTATGCTATAGGATAGTGAATTTCTTACATCAGTGTGTCTCTTTCTCGATAGATATTTGTTCAGATGAGCGTTCTCTAGGTGGACCAAGGCACATGACCCTCAAAACAGGGGAGCAGATCTCAGACATATTTTTGCACTCCATTTAAGTGAGACTCGCACTTGTCAAAAGTCAAGCACACAAATACGTACAAATTTATACACGATACAACCAAATTCTCAATGATTATTACATAGTAGTAACAAACCAAGCATATGCAAGAGCTAGTTGCAACTTACAATTATATAATACAATATACGACACAATTCATTATCACACAACAATTTGTGCACACGTACTCAGAAATGACGTTGAACAAAGGATCATAAAGTGAATGCGTAATTGTTTTATGTTTCTATGTAGAAGTTATATAGTTATTATTTATTATAAGGTTAAACATATTAAATAAGTAGATTATTAGAAATATTTTATTTGTATTACTACAGTCAGTTGTTTCCTTTAATACTGTAGATAATTATTTGGAAGCAGATCTCGACTAGAATTAGTTGAAGCTTCTTATCTGCTATTGGGTTAAATTCTTTTGTATACATTATCACAGGGTATATCAAGAGCCTTCTTTAGGTCTTTTTTCTAATATATAGTGTTTAACCAACTGTTCTTGAAGTGCGCTGTATTCCGAACCAGTCTCTTTACTGAACATATATGAGCTTAAATAGTATCTGATATCTAATGCTAAGTTATATACCACAACTATTTTCCACTGTATTAGTTTAAGTATCAAAAATAAAATAACAGGCGACTATGAACACCACTAATATAAATGTTAGATAGGTATATGCTTATCCAGTTATCCAGGTGGCGGTCAGTACTAGAATGTTCTTACTAACTTAATTAAATGGAAGTACGTATTAATATAATCAAGGCTTTTACTGCATAGGAGTTGTAGAAATAGGAAACATTCGTGAGAACGTAAAACACTTCTCATTCTCCATAATTACTGTCTTTCTTCTATCCCAACAAAGGTTCCTCTTTTTAAATATAACATGTATGAAATCAAATAATGTGCATCATAAACTATTCTGCGTAATAAATATTTAAATGCTTCAATTCCAGCTACCTTGTTGCTGCTATGAGCTTGCAGACCGTGTGGAGTCTATCACTTGGAGTTGTTGATATATATGCTTTGTTGGTGAAGCGGTCCTTGAGGAATTCCAAAGTTGTCACCTTGTTCGCTATGGGGGATGGGGTAAGAATGATTTTCATGTTTCAGCTAGACTGCTTAGCTATTTGGAAACTCACACGCCGTTGTACATGCTTTCGTAACTGCTGCATTCTCTTTTTGGCTAAAATTTCTTAGTGATTCAATGCTAAAAAGTTTTTATTAATTTTTATTCAGCTCCAAACCCTTGGAAGTTTACTCTTCAGCTTGACAACTACTAGGCAGGCATAACACACCAGAAAAATCTGTACTATATTAGAGTTTAGCAGAGCGATAATTAACAATTATAATCATTTTACAAAAAAATAAGTTAAATTATAGGGCTGGCTGTTGATATTCAGGTTTCTGTTAAAATTCAAGTTTATTCGGCGTCTTTTTTTTAAAAGAAACGCTTTGCTACTTTGTGTTTCTTACACATGAGGGTGAAACTTACGTTTTGCACTCAATCTGGACAGGGGAGCTTGCGGTTGAATACTGGCCCGCTTACACAATACATTAGCCTGTCTATATTTAATACACTATACACATGACCTTAGCTAATAGGCTGAAGTTTAATTAAAAAAATGAAGGCCAGCTGAATTACAACTACGTCATACATCCATCTGAAGTAACAAGAAAAATACAAGAGGCATGTACGTTTATAAGTGCGAAAAAGGGCCATCTTTTTTACTGCTATTTTGGGAAATTTCATTTATATTGTGCCGGAAAAGGCCTTTTTTCATGTAAATTTTCTTAAATAGTTTTCAAGGAAGAAAAAAGAAAGAGCTTAAATATTAGTCACTTGGTGTTTCTTTCAGAATTATTGTACAACACCTTCTATATATAAATAAGTTTATGCACTCTATACAGAGCTTCTACATGATCTTAGAGGGCTTAGACATGCAGTAGTTTTATGATTACAATTTTACATCGACACCTCAGCTGCATTTAAGTAATCCTTGGAAGTGGATCTAGGTATAGTGTTCTGTTCGGGTACTACTAACGGTTGTGTAGCAGGCTAAATATATAATTCTAAGATGTCTTGTAATAGGATTTACCTCAAAATTAAATCGTAAATCAAGAACATCTATAAGGTTCGCTAATTTTTACTCTATTCATAAATTTTAAGATAGCATTTACCAGATTTTGGAACTCCGTAACATATAGCAAATGCATGCTTGTCTGTCAGTGTCCAAGCTTATATTACTTTGACATGCAGTAGTTTTATGATTACAATTTTACATCGACACCTCAGCTGCATTTAAGTAATCCTTGGAAGTGGATCTAGGTATAGTGTTCTGTTCGGGTACTACTAACGGTTGTGTAGCAGGCTAAATATATAATTCTGAGATGTCTTGTAATAGGATTTACCTCAAAATTAAATCGTAAATCAAGAACATCAATAAGGTTCGCTAATTTTTACTCTATTCATAAATTTTAAGATAGCATTTACCAGATTTTGGAACTCCGTAACATATAGCAAATGCATGCTTGTCTGTCAGTGTCCAAGCTTATATTACTTTTGGAAGGAACGAAGGATATTCTACTTTGGACAAGTTAACAAGTTTGGCGAATAGGCATTTAAAGGGTGTACCATGTAATAATTTATCAATAATTTTTATGTTTCGTTTCAATTTCATGCGATATTGCCAAATAGTCGAACCATAATAGAAAGACTGAACCTCTAATATATACTCTTGTTTTCTGATCACCTGACCAGTATAGTTTATTATTTTGTCAAACTGCTACTAATATGTAAAATAAGTATTCAGTATTCACTCACACAATTCCTTGATCTAAAGACAAAGGAAAGTCAAGCTACATAATTTTATAATGCTTTTAATTTTTCCTATTATTTCTGCTCGATGCAACTGTTGAGAAGAGTATACTTTTCTTAGTATTTATCAAAAATAAAAGTATGGGGAAAAATACTATGATATGTGAATAATAATAACAGTGGACTCTGATATGATGGATTTTAATCTTTACATACGAGGATGATGGATATGAGTGCCCCTCCCCCTCCCTTTTTTTCCAATTTTACATGCAAAGCCTATGTGTGAAATTCCATTTTTTATTGATTGTGCATTGAAGTTTTTCTAAAAGGAATTCATAATAATTATTTTATCCTTATTATGCACACGATATCACAAGGCTTCACATAGCTGAAAAGTTCATTTTCCTTCCTTCCTAAGAGTATACCTAAAATGTGTAAATGGTAGCTATTTTAGAACTGCGGTAGTATGACCAGTGATGAGGATGGTTCATGTCTCAACTCGTCTTTTGTATGGAAGAGTAATTTTTGTGGAATGAATAATAGTCTTATCATAAATTAGGAGCCTCATCATTATTAATACCAATACCACTATCTTTTCTATATGGATTGAACCATCTTTGTTTTAGAAGGACACTAGATGGAGTATGTCAAATATACATAATATGATTAGGATCATTGGCCTATATTTCCCAGAATATCTCTATATCCGCATAAGATTTCAGATCTGAAGCCATAAGTGATTATAAATGCACCTCTGGGCTAACATTATTGTTTGCATATGTGATTTTTTTTTTCCTTTTTTTGTACAAGTTGATGAATTTGGATTAGGTTCATTGTGCTAGGACTGCAGTTTATATGGAGTCTAGTAATGAATATCCTCTCCCATATTTTTTGTCACTTTTGAGGAACTTTTACGGCTTTTCAATTTCTGCACTTGCCTATCAGATTCAGATTGTGCACAGTCCAATTATTTGGAATAAAGGATGTTTGAGCTGAGAATATCTCAGGCGTCTTGTTTTAAATTTTGTGGGCATTTTCAATCCCTTGTCCTGAACTTGTTCATTTGCAGATTACATCCACACTTACATTTGCGGCAGCATGCTCATCAGCTGGTATAACGGTCCTTATTAATAACGATTTTAACGACTGTGACCAGAATAACTGTACTCGGTTTGAAATAGCGACTGGTTTGGCCTTCATGAGTTGGTTTGCCATTTCGCCATCCTTTTTCTTAAACTATTGGTCACTGGCATCGAGGTAAGTGAATGTGAGGCGTATCTGCTTGGTTCATATTATGATCCAAACTGTTGTTTCATGGTACCCTTTTATGTAAAATTCTAATACACTTGTGTATATTATAAAGTTTGTACTCTTTTTTTTTTTGAAAGGATAAACGTTTATACTTAATAGCTGAAATTAAGCAGTTCTTATAAACAATTTGATTCTAACTTGCACAAATAATAAAATAGTAAGGGTGCCGGACTTAGAAATTTGACAGAAATTAATCGGTACAAGACTTGAAAATAGTAAGGCTACGGCTTGTCTTTTTTATAATTGAACTCCTGCAGGTTTTTATTTTTAGTTTTATCAAATTTTAGTAAAGTTTAGAATAATGAAAATGACAAAAAAATAAAATAAAATTAAGCCTGTCTAGAACAAATTAACCACTTCTGCCCGCCCTTGTTTCTATAGCCCTTCTATCATATTCCTATCCCAATTAATGAAATTATCAGCCTGGATTGATGTCCAACTTTAGCCTATTTTTCATTTAAAATTATCAATTACAATATTTATATGATCAATTTTGATCCAAGAGATAACCCAACTGTGATTGAATTATTCACCTGTGATATCTTACTATATCAATATATTTTGATACTCAATACCTATATCCAACACCCTCCCCCCACTTAAGTATTTTATACAAATTTGAATACCCGAACAATTGAGGCATAATTTTTTCCCATGTAACTCAATTGTATAACTTGGAGTTTCTTGAATAATAAAATAATTAAATTGTTTGATTTAATGTATTTTAAATTGGATAAAGGAAATTGAAATTATGTGATATTTATAGTTTTTACAAAATATGAAAACTTAGTTATCAAACTTAATCATGGTCCCTAGAAACAAGTATAAAATTATTTAATACTTACCAAAATTAACTGCATAATCATTAGTTACACAGATAATAAACAAAACACATATATTTCTAATTATACATATATTTTTAATTATGGTGTAGCTTCTAGCAATAACTTAATTTCAAGGAAGTTCAATTTCCCATGAAACAAACTAGACCTGAGTATCACAGCTTAAAATTGGCCATTTTTTAAAATGGTAATTTTCATTGATCTCATTCTCATCAGGAAGCAGTTATTTTGTAATTTTTTCTCTATCCTCCTCTCTACTTTCTTGCCGCATTTTCCTACTCAATTGAAGTATTTTTACTACCCAAGTTCTCTTCAATAACAACATACTAATGTGTATCAAACAGAAATATACAAATTGCAATTCACACACATATTAATTGAAATCTTCAGGTAATCCGTATTCTCTTTGGATTCTCTGGCCGGGACTCGGTACTCTCTTCTCTTTTGACCTGATCCTCTAAAATCACAAGCACAATAAGAATATCATTCTGAGGAAAGAGCCATTCACACCGATGAACTAAAATGTTATACTGCAAGGTCAAAGAGTGCAAAGTCCGTGAATGATATTAATCAAGCAATTCTGAATATGTGCTTGGTGATTTGAGGAACTATATAACCCATCTTTACAAATCAACACTATCAGTCTTACTTTCATTCTAAAAAAAAGGAAAAAAAAACGAGACTCGAAAACTTTGACCTGAACATCTCACAAAGCTCTGTACAGAGAATTCATAGGTGCATATTTAATTTGAACAAAAGAAAATACAGTAAGCTTCTGCTTGGTCCGCTAGAGAGAGTTTAAGCCAAGAAAAGAGGTAAGACTACAATGTAGTACCATCAGATCACAGATACTGATCAGTAGTGGTGCAAGAACTAAACCTAACCAGATTATGTGCAAATCGAACACTTCACAACACATACGAATTACAGTTCATCCTACAAAGTCAAGATAAGAAGGATGTTTCCATCGCTTGGAAAATAGGGCCAGTATCAAACCGGAAATTTCTGAAGCTCCTTCCAGGACCCATGGCAGAAGATTGAGTACTTGCCTTGGTTTTAACTACTGGAGATTCCGCAATTGTTGTGCTGCTTCCTGTTGAATTGGTCTTGGCCTTCCAAACACTGATTCCTTCAGAAGCAGTGATTATTGGTTGATTAGCATAATAAATTAATTGAAAAAGGAAACTACAGATAGGCCTAGCTTCAATCAATTTTTTTTTATATCATGTGGATTAAAGGACATCGTCATTTGTGGCACAAAGTTTTCTCTCTATTATACCATTCGGCTATGTTGCAATCAATTGTTGGAACTTGGAACCAGCCCTGTTCACTAGGCTCTTCCACTATGCCAACTATCATTGAAGGGTAATTTCTTTCCATGTCACCTAATTATTTTGGAAACTTATAAAGAGTTTATTATAAAAGCATATAATATTAGAAAATTGAAAGATCACATCATCTCATCTTTTCCATGGGCATTTATATTCAATTTTTTTACATTGCCATATAAAATAAGTGTTGCCGTGTGACTTCTCCAGCTTGTACTATCTTATTCTTATTTATGTGTATCCTATTTAAAATAGCTCTAATTGGCATTAGCCCTTCACTTGTGGTGGCCTTGTTTGTTCATTTTCTATATATGGATTGGACGGACAACTGAATGGAAGCAGATCTACGCTCAAACTTCTCACAAAATATGAGTGCTTCAGTTGGGGCTTTGGGTAAAGATAAAGTTGATAGTTCTTCTATTTAATCGCAATCAAATTTGGCTTTTTGCTACCCTCAAGTTGCATTTGGTTGGCTGGAACAGATTGGATGTTGAAAATAAAGGAGGGGGTGAATGATGAAAGATATAAAAATAAATGAAATGGATGGGTGAATGATGAAAGATATAAAAACAAATCATGGTGTAAATCTTTATATACTTTCTCCACCTCACCCCTCCCCTCAAAGAATGGCTTAGCATGAATTTTTCCGGTCAAGTTGTCCAAACTCGACTCAAAATTTAACAATTATATGAACTAGTAGGATACTTCTAGATTTGTTTGACTAATTTACTTGAGATACAGTTAACTAAATCATGAACTGAACCTGGTCATTGAACCTAATTATACTCTGGAACCTTCTTTTGCCTTCTTAAATATGTTTTTCCAGACTTCTTTGAATTTGCATCAATGAATCAATTGATGCAGGAGAAGTAAACTCACATAATTAGACATTACAACACTAATAACTACAGTAATAAGTAACGATATGTCCACTCAATCAACAATCATTATAGATTTGAACCAATAGTGAATACTAATGTCTATAAGACAAGAAGAATAGTCCAATGAACTTATGGAGATGATCGTTACTCAGAAAAATTATTCATTCACAAAGTAGATATTAAAAATATAAGCTTTAACTTATATTAATAACATATTTTCTTCAATAACATATTTTCCAACAAAACCTAGCGGCAAACTTTCTTCAATAACATATTTTCATAAGGCTAGATTAACCTAATAAACTGGAAAATAACTATATTTTGAATTTATCCTTCATTTTATTGCCATCTAAGGCGAGGGAAAGGGAAAGCAAGAACCAAACCTTTCATGGGAGCATTTAGCTTTGGTGCTATAGGGGGTTGATGTGCTGAAATCCATGCTTTCAAAGATCTACAAGGAAAAAAATATTACACCATTAATAAAGAAACATCTATGGAGGAGATTACATGAACTGTAGCATATATACTCACGCCAAGAATGGGGAAACCATGTAAAGCTTGAGACCAGTGATCCCACGAGATATAACATCATTATTAGCCGGTTGAAGTTCATCGAGCCGATGCCATGCTATTTCCTGCATGTAAGAAAAAAAAATGTTACATCCCACCCTAATTAGTTTTATGTTTTTTGCAAGTAAACTATCAACTTATCAACTAATCTTTGTGTCGATCTCTATAATCTACCCTAGCTCCTCGATAAAGGTGACTTTTTTTTTTGCTAAGTTTTTTTTTTGCCAAGTTAAAGGTGACTTTTGGATTCAATGGAAGAAGAAACCACAATTTTACTGTTTTACATCCCAACACATATGTTTAATTCGAGACATCAATAATATACTTCTTTTATAAATGCAAAATACCAATATGCTTCAGACGACTTCAATTATAAGAAAATAATATCCATGTCTTTCATTTTAAATTTGGATCCAAGTCTGTGTTTGACCTCAGCAATTTCCTTTTCTATCTTTTTTTTTCATTCAAGTGATCACTGTGATATTTCCACCTTTTCTTCTTACTAACCTTGTGATCTGAATTATTCTGGGTAGGCAAGTTTCGATATTGCCTAGCGAAATCTATTTAAGCAGGCTCTAGGCGACTATCTCAATCCTAAGAGAGTTCTATTATTTACACATCTTCCTTAGGGTTGTAAATCCGGGGATCTAGTCAACATTTGCAAATAGCCACTCATCTAACTGGTGAATTTCCCGCCCAAGGTTTGCTGCACACAGTACTATTTAGACTCGAACAAAAGTCAGATTCTTTATAGGAGCAAAAGTCTTCTGCATAATCATTTCATGGATTTATATCTTCATTAACTAATCTTGTGGTTTCCCTATATTAATTATGCATGTAGTTTTTAGAAATTATGAGAAGTACTTATCTCACTTTTTATTAATGAATAACCAGGAAAAGGAAAACAATAAAAATTATACATAGATATCCTAAAGTTTATTAAGTTTTAATCCCAAAAACTACATCGGGCTGCTTGGGTTCTACCTATTAGGAAAAGTTAAACATGTAAGTTCTTGTTTATATTTCCATTATATATGTATTGATAATATATTTTTTTGACAATCTCTAACTTTCTCTGTACCTATATGATGGTCAAGAATAACTTCTACAAAGCAAAATGCAACTGTACATCTCTGCCAATATTGATGATGTGACTAACTAGAGACATTGCCAAGTATAATTCATTAATTACTTCGGGGATGTATATAAAAGGATAAGAACTTTTTAAATTATTTCTTACTAGACAAGGATCTAAAAAATAATATTCTATAGCTAATAAAAAAATCAATCTATTTTGGGGAGATTTATGAGGTCAACTTTTTTTTTTGTAATGGTTTGTATAATTCATACCAAAAAGGGTAAAGGAACATATTGGTATAGTTTTTCTTATAAAGAAAGACTAATCTATTTGGGACAAAGTGTTATATTGCTCACTAGGTGTTAGCTAGAAATCAAAATGAATTCACTGTGACTCTTTTGTTTTTAAATGTAATATTAAAAAAACATACACTAATTTCTTTTTTGGTAAGTGGAGCAAATGCCGTATCATCTTTGACACCAGTAACTATATACAGCCGCACCCGCTGCTGACCGAATATCATTTCAATGTACTCGTCTTTGTTAAGAAGTTTCGAAAAATCAAAACCTGTTTCCTCCAGAACCTGCATCCAACATAGAGTTAAGTTGACATCAGAAAGCTTGCATCTGCATGTGCTCATATTAAATTTTCATCCCTCATCAGGGATCCTCCAGCAAGGAGTAGACAATGAACACAGTATGCAAAAACACTCGGAAGTTGTATTGCACCGTAAAACAAAAGAAACTAGAAAGCTAGAACTAAGCAATTTAGAGAAGAACATTCAAAGCCAATGAAACTTCCATGCACTGTCATAATATGCATAAATGAAGAAATAAAAAAATTATTTCCATACAAGAGTATACCAGCATAGGGGCTTCTTAGAGTTCCTGCGGTTATACTTATGCTAACTGCTGTGTGTGTTATGAACAAGACGCCGTGCTAGGTTGGGATGCATCTTGGTGTAGAGTTTGTTGTGTAAGTGCGTACCCACACTTTGTGAACTTGTCTGGATCCAGATGTAGGTGTGGGCTCATCTTACATACTCTCATTCCCCAATGACCAGTTTAATTACCAGTTTCATTTCAGTAGTGCCCTTGAAACCAGCTTTGTTCCCTTTATTATTAAGTATTTTACTAAAACAATGCATACCTTGCTAAATTCCAGTTACTTTTATAATATCCATAGTTTTATTTTTATCGTGAACAATTGATAATGTCCGTAGCTATTTAGTATCTAATCTGTAATATTGTAAAAAAAAAGGTTCGATGACTTCGGTATTCTGACTTCCTTTACATCTAAACATCTGATCTTGTTATCAAGCATCCCCCCCAAATGATATAAACATAAAAAAATGGAAGTACAAGAATGATGAAATATATTCGTATCGCAAATTCAAGCTGTAATTGGTAATTGAATAATACTCTACTGTAGTAGCGTTGTACACGAAGTTATTCAGTTTCTAGATAAAATAGGTGCTGATATTGAGGGTCAATTATCTATATTAATCGCATAGCAAGTAAAAACAGATTTATCTCATACTACTGAGATTGTAATATCTTCGTGAACCGTGACGATCAAGTTTAGGGTATCTTCTATCAAAATCCTGAAGGTCTCAAGACATCTAGGTAATTAAAATCCTGACCCATAAAATTTTGGAAGCATCAAGAAATTTCTAGACAAGGTACTTACCTCCCTAACGGCACACTTATGGTCTTCCTCATCTTTGTTCTTTTTTCCACGTGGAAAACTCCAACTTGTTCCTTTCCATCCTTTAACTAGTAAACACTGCAGTTTGCACAGACTCATGAGTCAGTAAATATTAATTCATCTCCAAAACAAAAAACAAACTATTTATAACAATGAAAATAAGTATCAACGTGACCAAAAAAGAGATAAAACATTTAGATTATGAGATTCCTAGCACACAATAAGCCTGACGAACAACATGATATCATAATTTTCTGAACTAGAGAACAAAATAGTCAACTTGGTCTATATAGACTCTTCCAATACAAATTTTAGCTTTGGCAATATGCTCAAGCCGTACACAAACAGGTGAGGCGACATATTATCAAGCTTCAATTTGTTACAAAAGTGTCTTTTGTATAAAAAAATATTACCACAAGTAGGTATAGAATGTCACTGGTTATGCAGAATTTTAAGTATATGGGAAGATAAGCAAAGAACAGAAGCTTGTGAAACCCTACCTTAAACTGTTCGAAAGTATGTGGTAAAAATGGACTAATTTCAGATTCTAACAAAAAGAACTTTAAAACTTATGTAATGACAATACAAGTTGACTGATTCAAATTACATTTCCTTTTATTGTCAGCAATATACTTTTTATTCAAACTCATCTGGTCATGATCTAGGAATGTCATTAGACGATCAGCAGCCCATAAATTTTACAACAGTAAGAGTTCTGTCAGCAGATGAATTATATGTGAGAAACTTCCATATTTCATGTTGAGCAATTCCGTAATTGATTACTAAAGAAATTGAAAGTGAATCAGATACAACGGTACATTATAATATCAAATTCATTCAAGAGACCATACCCTCTCATAAGTTTCATCCAGAATGATGGCTCCTGTTACAGGAACCCGAACCTTGTAAGAAGTGAAATCCTTAAAAATGTCATCTATGTGTGCCACGTATGGTTTTAAAACATCACAGCTGTTAAACACTATAATTAATAAGGAAAACAAATATTGTCAAGTAATTTGATATAGAAACCAAATATTTTTTGTTGATATAACAACCCATTATAAGAAAATATGCTCATTAATTATTACAAAATATTGAAAAAAAAACAAGTGGATGGCCACATAAGACATCTTCAGTGTACAGATCTTGGCATTAGTGCTTCAAGAGATAGTCATGCAATTTGGGCATCACTAAACCTTCTTCAATATTGGAGGAAGGAAAATTCCATAATCCTCATGAGTCAACAACCATAATAATTCAGATATTAAAAAGTTAGTATCCAACATATTGTAGAATAATCAAAAACGCTCGCGCACACGCACATAAATATAAAAAATATAATTTAAAAGGATACTAAGGGAGGTGAATTCCTTCAGAGAAAGTGACTTCAGTGAAGGATTTCTTTCCACTGAATTGTCCTCGTAAAACCAGTGTGCATATTCCACAAGAAACAAAATCCTCTCGAATGATTGTTGATCTTCTTTTGGGACATTTAAAACAAAACGGCTGGAAAGGAATAACGCAAGGAATCAATTTAAAGGACACTACAGACTACAGACATAAACTAGGAAACAAGAACAAAAAAGACCCTGTCAAAATCATTACATATTGCAAATTATATTACAACTGAGAAAGGATAAGCACGAGATTCATAAACCAATAATATGTAACAATTATTTTACCAAATACATGTCAGTCACTATTAAAATTAGTACTAAATGTATTGTGCTAATAATTGGGTAGTTAGTTAATGTACGTGCATATTAGTTCTGATAGTAAATATTAAAGGAATGGGCACTTTATGTTTGTGCACAAAAGTAGTGGTCCTAACTTAAGTAAACAGTTTTCCAGCTATCTATTTTAAGTTCAAAAATGTATTCAGGAGAGGGGTGTTGATGACTGAATTAAATCTGTGGTTATTCTCACCCCAGGAGAGACATATATATCAACTATCAAGTATTTATAATTAATCTTGACTTGCACCTAACATTTTGCACTTGCAGACCAGAAATCACCTAAAACAAAATCCTTGTTTTCTTCCAGTGTACAAGTTTTACATTACGTTCCCGAGTTTTCTAAGTGAAGAAAAGAAAAGAATAAATATGGGAAAAAAGAAAAGAAAATTTTGGTACGTATTTTTTTCCTAATGTTCCTGAGTTTTTGAAGAAAGGAAAAGAAAGTGAAGATACGTTAAAACTATCAATGTATTCATTACTATAATATATTTTTCTCTCTCAATCATCCCACTTTTGAAAATAAAATTTTGGAGAGAAACTGATCCATATTTAACCTCCCTTTCTCTTCTTTTTTTTATAAAAAAAAACTTGGGAACATCTTAGAGAAAATAATTAGGTATAAATCTTCCCCTTTCTGTCCAAAATTAAACTCTGTAACACAGTGTTACGGATTAAGGGCAAGTTGTGTTGCTTTTGTGACACTCAAAAAGTAAGGGGGAAGTTTGACATCCTCTATAAAGGGAAATGTATCGTGCAATGCAAGTTTCTAGTAAGTAAAAATTCCCCAAAATAAACATATTTGTGAACCAAACAAAGACCTAGGGCTAAATTTGTTGGCCACTATTCTAATTCCATGACTATTTTCAATCATCAAGCATTCCGTCATATTTATTTGCCCGAAATACTTTCACAAAATACTTCCCATCACAGAGGTCATTTTAGAGCTTCTCCCTAGGTACAATGTTATATAACTACAGTACATAATGACAGCAAAAAGTCTGATCATCCGCGCGAATTAATAAGCCTTGAAATAAATGAAGTAAAAATGTAAGCTCGAAAAAGTAGAAAAGTTATCAATTAACAGCAGGGCAACATAATGCAAAAGCAGTATCGAAAACACGCAGTGAAAAGCTAAAACTAAGCAATTACAACTCAGGAATTGACAAGTAATAAGAAAACAAGAAGTAGGAATAAGTGTGTGTTAAATATGATAAAAGGCAGTGAGTAAAAGGGATATATATATATATATAGAGAGAGAGAGAGAGATGTAAGTAGTGTATGAGAGAGAGAGAGAGATGGAAGTAGGGTATGAGAGAGAGAGAGAGAGAGAGATGTAAGTAGTGTATATGGTACCTGCAGAGATCGTCGAGGAGTTCTTGAGGAGGGAGGCCTGAATTCCTCAGCGGCGCGCTCGAAGATCGAGGAAGACCTGTCATTCCTTCCTTCTTCGGTTCAATGGATGTATAGATACACACTGCGTGTATGTATAATTGCAGCGTTTGATTTGATTTCTGGTTCTAGTCCAATTCAGTCCAAATACTCAAGTTCGGATCTGTGATCTCTACTGGGCCTCTAGTAATCTCTTGTATTGGGCCCATTTGGGCTTCAAGGTTCAAATATAACAATTGAGACAAATTAATAAAACATAATTGAGACAAATTAATAAAACTAGCCTAGAATACGATTGGTCGGCAGACTCGGGCTCTTTTATTGCAGTTGAAAACTGTTGTTGTCTGTGAGAAAAAAGTGTCGGTGGAAAAAATGTTTATTCAAAAGTAATATTTAATTATTTTAATTTATACATATTTTTAGATATAATATATAAAAATAATATTTTTGAGAAAGTTTGATGATAAAACTAATAGTTACTTTTTATAAAAACTGAAAACAGTTTTTCCAAAAAACACGGGGACATAGTTTTGCTACTATACCAAAACCGTTTTTTTCAGACAATAGTTTTTAGAATTTACCTAATACTTATCTGATAGCTTTTAAGCAAAAAACTGTTTTAACTGTCTGCAATAGCAATACCAAACGGAGTCTGTTCTATTGATTTCTTATTTGTGATTTATGGACAATTTCTGAAAAATTAGTTTAATTATTGGTGCTTTAGGAAATTGGTTGAATATTTTTAATTAATTTATTAATAATTTATTGATATTTTTTACATAAATCGGAAAATTTCTATAACAGAGAACTCGACTTACAGGAGTGAAATTTAGATGCATTTTACATTTTGCTTCATCGAGTTGCCCGTTGCAATTTTTATTATTTTAAAAAACTTAATTATTTTATTCAAAAAAAACTTAATTATTATAAATTAAAATATATATAATAAAATCTAGATAAATGAATATTCAATAGTGAATAATCTCGTTAATTTAATATTTTTTTCAATTTCAATATTATAGTAATAATATAGTTTTGAACTCAATAAATAAATAATTTTTATTAATAAATAAAATATTTCCATCCCAAAAATATTAATTTATTGGATTTAACTTTATTTATACTTAAATATTTTACACACGGTACTTGCGTGTTTGTATGCACGCAAAATTGTGTCCACGACCACGAGGGGCAAATGAGCTTGTACTTGTCCATTGTAAATGCAAATTTGTAATTATTATTATCTGCTGCTGTTTGTTTTTGTTGTAAAAATCAGGAGGGAGGCAAGTAGAAAGGGCACAAGGAGGAGGAAGGATGCATCTATGGCCATCAACGAGGCTGAGAGACTCTTTTAAGAAAGATTATCTCAACAAACTTCAATTCAACTTTCAGCGCAAACAACAACAACAAGATGCTACTTCTAGTACTAAGCTCTTGAATGATGATGATGGTAATAATGTTGCTCAAGTTATTGAAGATGATGGCGTGTGCTGTATCTTTTGCAAGGATTTTCTTCTCATTTTCTCTTTGTGTTTCTGCTGTGGAGGTACCTTCCTCTCTCTCTCTCTCCCCCCCTATCTCTCCCTCCCTCCCTCTCCCCCTTTCTTGAATTAATTCTTTATCTTTATTGCCTTTATTATTTTGTGTATCTTTCGCACTGGGTTTTGTTTGTTTTTGCGGGTCTTGATCATTTTGATTTGGGCATGTTTAAGATTGTTGTTAAGATGTATTATGATGAATTTCTTGTCAAGGGGGTTTGTTGTGTTTGTGATTGTGGGATGTGATGGGAATTTATCATGCTTAAAAATTAATAATTTTATACATATGTGGAGGGAGAGCTCAGTGGACTGATTGTAAAGGTTAATTTGTTTTTTGTATTTGGTCTGGCGATTTAGGTGTAGTTTTGAAATTAAGGAAGTTTATGGATATGATATGAATTATTTGTAGAGGGATTGTTTATTTCTAATATGTTTTTATTGGTTGTGTTTCATACTGAGTTTAAGGATTGATATGGAGCTGTACAGAGAATGCTTTGTTTATAGTTTGCTCCTTTGATTTACAGTTAAACAACCTTGTACTTGCAAATTCTGCAACGGCGAGCATAGGTAAACAATTTGAGGAGAGAGATTAGTCAGTTGTTTCTAATGTGCTAAAATTGGTTCAGTTGTTGTGTGTTCCCCACTCCCTCCTACCCCTAGTAGTGGGAGATGAATTGCAAGGTGTGGGAGTCAACATCCAGTTAAGTTCACATACACCAGGAGAGCACCTGTTAATAAACAGAAAAATATGAAGGGGTAAAAGGGTCTTTATCTTAAGAGAAGGTTGCAAGGGTAAATTAGAAGGGAAGTGAGTTAAATAAGGAAAAAAGGAGTTGGGTCTAGGGGAGGAAAAAAAAAACAATAGAGTCGATTGTGGTAGCTAGGAGAGACCTTAACCTCTCGAAAGTTAAGGTTTACAATCAGGGTTCCTTTGTGTGTTCATTTCTGAATCTGGAATCACTATTCTCATTATTATTATCAATATTGTAAAGTGAATTAGCAGCTTGTTCATTCTCCTGTGGTAGTACTGGTAGGCTATAGTTGGGTTATAGCAAAGTGATATCAGAGCAGTAGCGATTCGTGACTAAGCGACGATGGGAGCACCACCAACTAATCAATTTCTTATCGAGGTGTTAGAACGGGGGTTGGGCGAACTCAGATCGACGATGGCAGAACAAATCTCAGTGTCAATACAGGCAGCTACCCATGATTTGCAGAAAACCCTAATCGAGCAATTGACAAAAACGTTAGAGCAAACTGGTCAGCGATTGGAAGATAGAGTAGCTCGGTCGAGGGAAAAAAGGAGGGGTTTATGAATTTGATGAAGGGGGAACAAGAGAAGTTCCAAGAAGAGATTCGATCCACAATGACGATTCGGATATGACGAAGGCTAATTCTGGGTATAAATCACACAAGGAACGATCTGTGATGTTCAATGATGATGTAGATGAAACGGGTCGACCCAAGGGGTCTGGTGCCGGGTCGGGTCGTGGTGGAAATTTTGGGTCGGGTAGGATTTATGGAGTTCCAGGAGGGCAATTTTCAGCAGCAAGCGGGGGATTCAGTTGGAAGTTTAAGAAGCTTGATTTACCTAATTTTGACGGAAATAACCCGGATGGTTGGATATTGAAAGCAAAACGATTTTCTAATTTCTATAAGCTGACCGAGGAAGAACAGTTAGAAGCTTCCGTCGTTGCTCTGGACGGGGATGCTCTATTGTGGTATAGTGGGAACATGGAAGGCGACTAACAAGGGGATAGGCTGAGATGAAACATATATTGTTACAACAGTATCGTCCGAAGGCTGTAGGAAGTTTACATGAACAATGGTTAAACCACCAACAGGTACCAGGACTTGTAGAGTACAGACGGGGGTTTATTGAATTAATGGAACTGCTGGTAGGGGTACCGGAGGAAATAGCAAAAGGCCAATATATAATGGGTTGAAGGCGGAAATTAAGGCAGAGCTGAGATTATTGGGACCTCGTAGCTTGGATCAAGCTATGGATTTATCATTAAAAATAGAGGAAAAGTTAAAAGTTGGCTGTGAAAACAAATTTAAAGCTCGAGGAAGTGGAACGAGTTCGGGGTTTAAAGGTACGTATAGTTCTTATTCTTCCAATCCCTATCCTTCCAACACTGGCACATCGGAGTTATCGTCTCCGGGTGGCTCGTCAAATGCATCACGAGCACCTTCTATGTTATCTCATAACTCTGCATCAACGTGGACCAGCTCGAGAAATTCGAGTCCATTACCTATAGCCAAACTTGTAGGGGAAGTTCGTCGATTGAGTGACAAGGAGTGGCAAAATCGGAGGGAAAAGGGGATTTGTTTCAAGTGTGATGAAAAATGGCATGTTGGACACCGCTGTAAGAAAAAAGAACTAAGCGTCTTATTGTCACAATGTGAGGAGGAAGAGGAGGAAAGTCCAGTCACGAGTCCTATAGAGGAAAAAGGACTGCGTTTATCTGAAGGGCCGGGGCAACCAGAAATTTTGCTAAATTCGGTGATGGGACTGACCAGCCCAAAAACAATTAAAATGGCGGGCACGATAAAGGGTCAGCAAGTGGTAGTTATGCTGGATCCCGGCGCCACTCACAATTTCATTTCTGTTGAGGCAGTAAACAAGTTAGGATTGCCAGTTTCTTCTACTAAAGCTTTTGGGGTATCATTAGGTAGCGGTGAATCTGTTCAAGGTAAAAGGGAGTGTAAGCAGGTTGGAGTGTGGATACAAGGCATTGAAGTGGCGGAAGACTTCCTACCGTTGCAGCTGGGGAACTCAGATTTGATATTAGGCATTCAGTGGCTCGAAAAGTTAGGAACTATGAGTACCAATTGAAAGACTCAGACCCTGAAATTTCAACTACAGGGAGAAACAGTGACATTGAAAGGGGATCCAGCTCTTGGACGTACTAAAATTTCATTAAAAGCCATGTTGAGGACGTTGCGTAAAGAGGGATTTTTTGGTCGAGCTTAGCCATATGGGAGCGCAAGTCCCTGCTACAAATGCTAGCGTTACCAGAAACAAAACTCCGGAGTGGGTTGAATCGATTATACAATGGTATGGTAATGTTTTCAATATGCCAAATGCCTTACCCCCTCATCGAGAATATGTTCATGCCATTCGACTCCAAGAAGGCACAAACCCGTTTTCCCTCATCAAAAGTGTCTGACAGGGACCGTGTTTTTTTTAGTCTATTTTGGAGGGAGATATTCAGGCTACAAGGAACGAAGTTGAACCGTAGTACTGCCTACCACCCTCAGTCGGATGGGCAGACGGAGGTGGTAAACAAAACTCTTGAGACGTATTTACGATGTTTTATTAATGGTCGGCCGAGATCATGGGTGAGGTGGTTAGGTTGGGCTGAATATAGCTATAACACAGCTACTCATGCCTCAACAGGGTTTTCTCCATTCATGGCACTTTATGGCAGGGAACCTCAGCCATTAATCAAGGGGTCAGCAGCTAATACTAGTGTGGGGAGTATTGAAGAACAGTTGGTGATACGTGATGCAATATTGGATGACCTTCGACTGAATTTAGTAAAGGCACAACAGTGAATGAAAATTCAGGAAGACAAAAATCGCAGGGAAGTGGAGTATAAGGTGGGGGAATGGGTTTATGTCAAGCTACAACCGTATAGGCAGCAGTCCCTGGCACGATGCCCCTGTGAAAAACTATCAGCTCGTTTTTACGGGCCATTTGAAATCAGTCATCGGGTTGGACAGGTAGCTTACCGTTTGATCCTGCCTATGCATTCTAAAGTACACCCGGTCTTTCATATATCTCAGTTGAAGAAAGCCATTGGAGATACACAGGTCAGTACACAGATTCCTGCAGCAATTTCAGAAGAGTTAGTATTGGAAGCGGAACCAGAAGCTATTGTGGGAGTGCGCAATAACTATCCTAATGCTGTGGAAGTTTTGGTCAAATGGGTGGGAATGGACATTTGTGAAGCTACATGGGAGGATATGCAGGCCATGTCACAGCGCTTCCCAGTTTTTCACCTTGAGGACAAGGTGGCTCTTTGGGAGGAGGGTATTGCAAGGTGTGGGAGTCAACATCCAGTTAAGTTCACATACACCAGGAGAGCACCTGTTAATAAACAGAAAAATATGAAGGGGTAAAAGGGTCTTATCTTAAGAGAAGGTTACAAGGGTAAATTAGAAGGGAAGTAAGTTAGATAAGGAAAAAAGGAGTTGGGTCTAGGGGAGAAAAAAAGGGAATAGAGTCGATTGTGGTAGCTAGGAGAGACCTTAACCTCTCGAAAGTTGAGGGTTACAATCAGGGTTCTTTGTGTGTTCATTTCTGAATCTGGAATCACTATACTCATTATTATTATTATTATCAATATTGTGAAGTGAATTAGCAGCTTGTTCATTCTCTTGTGGTAGTACTGGTAGGCTATAGTTGGGTTATAGCATAAATACTTGAAGATCATTATCAATTTTACCACATAGTGAGCCTAAATGAAATTTTAGTAAGCATTCAAGTATATGACATGAAGGCTAAGTATATCCTTCTTTATGCTTGTTGATTTTTGTGTAATCGATGCTACCGCTCACTCAAGAGTGGAGACTTTCTGTTTTATGGTAGAAGAAATATGTGACTTACACCCATACCTAGGTTTCATGTTCATTTAGACAACACTGTTTCTGGTAGGACACCTCTTTGCTGTTAATCCCTTTCTGAGTTGGTTTAGTCAGTAGACCAGTGTCAAGATATAGTATAAAGAGGAAGAACCGAAGAAACGCGGTCTCTTAACCAAAGTTATAACAGGAGGTGAAAGGAAGCTGAGTATGTATAGCTGCTAAGGTAGTTGTGCAGAAGGTTGATATATTTGAACCCTCTTCATTAATAGGGACCTATCACCTACTTTCTGACTATTTTACAGGGCAGAACTACTTGATGATTAAGCACTTGGTTTTTCATGTTATTCTCATTATATATACGATACTTCCTCAATGTCTTAAAAGGGAATCTCAAATGGACCATAAAAAATCTTAAAAGGATGACAAAAGAGTCTCCTAATGATAGCCTGACATTGCTTCTTTGGTCGGAACTAAGGGACCTCTTAGATATAAAGCAAAGTGTCGGTATGGGCCGCAAAGATGATAATGGAAGTAGATGTCAATATCCTTGATTTTGCAGAATGTAGTTGTGGTTTCTGAATTTTGATGACCTAAAAACAGCAGGATAAATTAAACCACCTTCATTGTAAAAGAAATATAGGTCTATTATATAGAGTCGATATTTTTGGTATATTGAAATGACAATCTTGCGTATTATGTTTTCGTGGTTACATCTGTTCTATCTTGTTATTGATCATCCTGAATATTTCGTTTGTGGATGTGTAATGTGTACTCCAAAGCTGACTGTAGCCTAACAATTTTCTGATACCAGATTATAAGAGGCTGTATAGATCAGTAATGAAATTCAAATTGTTTAAGTGTGTGTGTGTATATATATTATGTTCCTCTAATGGTTTTCTTTTGCTGTTGGCTTTTCTTCCTCTTCAGCTTGCTATTGACGGGATATCATGAAGAAATCATCATTGAGCTGCTAGTTTGTTTAGACAGCCTGTAAAATGGGACAACTACAGAACCATGTAGTACAACTGCAGATCTCTTGAGCAAGTGAATACATAAAATTGCGCATTGTTGAAAAAGCTAGTTTTATTAGAATTCAGTCTCTATTGTTAATATATATCATAGTGGCACTGTGCTTATGGATCTGTTACAAGGCCCTTTTGCTTTTGTGGTTAATAACTTTACATACATGGTATTCTTATTTTATTTGCATACATCAGAATATCATGACTTGCGAAACTTGAGTGTGCAAGCACGCACATAATGATCAACAGATATTCATCCTGCAGTATCCTTCAATATTCTAGAAATCTCCGGACACTCTAGCTAGACCTAAACGGAATCGCCTGAAAAGAGTTTTAGAGATTTATAACTCGGTTCACTCAATCGTGGAGTTGGCTTCAAACTGTTCACTCAATCATGGAGTTTTAGAGATTTATATAAATAGTATTGGGCTCGCAGGTAGTATTGGCCTCAAATTGTTCACTTAATCGTGTCAACTCCTGCTACAATTCTGGGCTTATGCATTAACTTTCAATTATCTCCCAAACAGTAATCTCTTCTATATATAACAGGGGATAAAGGGGATAATGTAGTGAGATTAAAATTTTTTATTGAAAAGACTAAACTATTCCTCCTTTTAATATATATATAAAAAAATGTGTTTTGCGGGAATCAAACTCGAATTGTTTCATTTTTCTATACAACCTCATACCACGTTTTTTATCATACATAATATGTAAGTGTGCTCAAAGAATATTTTATTTAACTTTAAAGATAGTTACTTGAATTCCGTAAAAAAAAAGATAGTTACTTGAATATTTCTACAATTAATTTTAAAGAACTGAATTTCAGATATAAAGTTAGGCATAATACATAAATGGATTATTATCTTATTTATTATTATTTTTTAGTCTGAAAATATATCTCATATATTTTTAACATATTTTTTATTATAAAAAGTAAATAAAATGTACATATATAATTTTTAAAGAATATATTGAAAATAGAATCGCCTATATATAAATAATCTAGATTGGTATTAAATATTTATATAAGTTCCAATTATAATGAGTCAATGAATTTTAGTTTATTTTGAATTTGAAATCAGAATTTGGCCCATTGTTCAAAAAATACTCGAAATTTGACTACATGACCGGCCGGAAAACATTGTCACATTCTACGTTTATTAAATTTAAATTATAAGTTCGGCGATAATATCTTACCAATAATATGAATTTTTTTTGATATTTTATATTAATATAAATTAATGTGTTTGAGATATTTATATGATGAGTCAATTGATTGTTTGTATTAAAATTACTAACTTCACTGTTAGCGCATTATTGTCTTGGGACTTGTCCCGATTTTAAAAATCTTTGAAATTTGATACGAGATCTCACGAAATTTGTTAAAACTACGATGATATATTAAATCGATTTATTTTTTATTTTTCACTTTAGAAAAACTAGCAGTTTAAAAAGAATTCTTTTAGATAAACAATATTCATTGATCAAGATAATATTGTATAAATTTTTTGAATTATTTTAATATTTTGAATTATTCAAATAAAAGTTATATCTATACTATATTATAACATTTGATTCAATACATTTTATAATATTTTTATATATATATATATATATTGTTCAATAATTTGAAGGAATTAAGCAGTTCAACTAATATTTATAAAACTTTATCAAATTGAAAAATATCTAATTTTTGGAGAATAATATACAATATTATCAAATTATTATATCAAGACATATTAGAGTTGAAATGAAAGAAACTTAATGTAAAGCATAATGTAATGTAACATATAATCGAGGATTTATAACTCAACATGAAAACATAAACAGATAAACATTATTAAACTGTGAAGCACATGAACCTTTCAGATGAAGACAGGATAAATACAAAGAACCAAATGATGTGATTCATTCATTAGGTCCTCCTACAGATCATGGGAAGAAGTTCATTACTATGTTCAAGCAGCCATGAAGAATAAGACATCAAGGAGCTTTAAGTATCAGTTGCATGTATTGACTTTGAGTATTACAAGATCAAGGGTTCAGTGAAAGAAGCAATGGATCAACATCAGTATGTATCAACTCAGAAACACAAGACAAATTGAATCAGGATTTTCTCAGTACTAATTGTTTGTGAACCAGACCAGTGCACCAAACATCAGCATTCAAGAAAGTATTTTGATTCAATTAACAGAAGAAAAGTGATTGATACATTGAATAATGGTTTGACAAAGAGCCAAAAATATTCTAAGTAAAAGACAGCTCTCTACCTGTTGCCACAGGAGATGTAACCACAGAGAAATGGTATCAAGGCACCCCTGTCGCCACAGGAGATGTAACCACAGAGGTGTTGGAACAATTGCTCAAGGCAACTGTCGCCATAGAGGCTGTCGCGTTGTCGCCACAGGAGAGTAATTGTCGCCACAGAAGCATGTCGCCACAGAGGTTGTCACCACAGAGAACAAGACAACTCTGTCGCCACAGAGGATACACAGAGAAGCCTTGTCACCATAGAGATGTCGCCACAGAGGATACACAGAGAAGGCTTGTCGCCATAGAGATGTCGCCACAGAGATGTTGATTTACTGATTCAATTGCAGCAAAATTAATGAATTGTGTGGACAATAATTGGCCACCTGTCCATTGAATTTTGAAAGTCTACAAAGCAGCAATTGAATGAAATTCATTTAGGCAGTTATCTTCTTCAGCAAACACAGAAAGTTTACGAGAGCTCCGTTAAAACTTCACATTTATTATTCTTGTAAACAGAATGTTATGTTGCTGAATTTATTGTAGCTAATCAATACTTTGATTAGATTGTAGTAACCTCAAGGTTTATATTAATAAAATAATATATTCCTCGAATTGGTTTTGTGTTGTTTTTGATTCCGTACTTTTAACGAAGAACTTGAAACGAATCGAAAAAGATTGTAGGTATCGTATTCAACCCACCCTTCTACGATACTTTGGGACTAACAATTGGTATCAGAGTTTGTTGATTGACACACAAATCAAGATTCGGAGAAAGAAACAAGTTCTTGAAAAATTCTTGAATTTTTTAATTTTCAAAAATTCTCATTTCTTGAAATTTTTTGAATTTTATATAATTTAATTCCGCCAAGAAAATGAATAACCAAAGAATTGGAAGCATAAAGGTTCCTCCATTCGACAAAGATAATTACAACTTATGGAAGAAAAAGATGATGTTGTTTATGAAAGTTTCGAATCCACTTTATATTGGGATACTACTGAATGGACCTTATGTTCCGATGGAAGTAATTGCTAAATCCACAACTGCAACTGGTGTAAGAATTTCTTCCACATCTACTCCCAGGGATCCGTCTAAATATACGAAAACCGATAAGGAGTTGATAAATCTGGACACAAGCCTTCAACTCATAATTGTGGAATTGACCGATAAGGATATGAGTCATCAGCTTCTAGAAAGTAACAGTGCAAAAGATATGTGGGAGACCATTGAGCTTTTGATGGAAGGAACAGAGGAAGTCAAAGAGAACAGGATGGATATTCTGACGACTCAACCCGGAGAAGCACTGTCTTCACTCTTTGAAAGATATACAAGACTGTTAAGTGAATTAAAGCTGCAAGGGAAAGTCTACCCCATACGAGAGTCTAACGGAAAGTTTATGCTGAAGCTCCCAGTTCACATGGAACAAAATAACACATCAATCAGGGAAAAATCAGATTTTATCACTATGTCCCTGGATGTGATCTATGGTAAGTTAAGAACACATGAGCTGGAGCAAGAGCAAAAAGCCATTATCTATGGACCTGGTTCTGTTGATAGTAAGAGTATGACACTTGAAAAAACCACTGCACTTGTAGTTCGTGAAACAGAATCTCAAGAAAACAAGGTTGCACCCTCCTCAACAATTAAAGAAATTATCGTAGCTGAAATTACTCATGGTGATCCAGAAGATGAAAGTGAGCTCTATACTCAAGAGGAACTTGAACAGTTAGAGGACAAATCGATGGCATACATGGCTGCAAATTTAGTCATGTTAGATTCAGAAGAAAGCCCAACTACAAACCAAGGGGTTCATCAGGGAGATTTTAGGAGGTTACAAGTCAAGCTGGGTTGACAAGAGCAAAACCAGATGCTACAACTGTAATGAGTTGGGGCACTTTACATATGATTGCAGAAAGCCCAAGGCAGCTAAACCAAATAATTCCTATGAAAGGAAGGAAACTTATTGTTAGATATATTTGATAATGTCATGGATAATATGATTTATGTTTAGTTTTCAGATCTTACTTAAACAGGATAAATCAGTACTTACTGGAAGTCAGGACTTAAGGATATCAGTACTTATATTATCAGGAGATAATTATCAGAAGATGGATATCAGAACTTAAGTACTGAAGGACGATCAGATAAGGACATCAGCTGATTAAAGGAAAGAAGATCGAGACAAACATAAGAAGAGATATGCATGAAGAAGGAATTCTATGAAGAATAGAATACTTGGAAGAAAAGATATCTGATTGATATATTTTAGGAAGCAGAATTATATTCCATATCAATTAGTGATTATCTTGTAATTGTATAGTATATAAACACAGACATAGGGTTTACACTATAAGTGTTATCATATTCGAGAAGATTATTCATTGTAACCCTAGCAGCCCTCGTGATATTTGTTCATCACTGAGAGGTAACAGTTCCATACTGTAACAGAGTTTATTATTTCAATAAAGTTTGTTTTCTGTTACTTGAGTTATTAAAGTTCGATTTGATTGTACTTTACACTGTATTCACCCCCTCTACAGTGTGTGTGTGACCTAACAAGTGGTATCAGAGCCTATCTGTTAACGTACAAACAGTTTAAGATCCAAACACAATCATGTCTGACACAGAAACTCCAACTAAGCCCACCAAAACTGAAGAACCTCCAAAGACACAAATTCAAAGTCGGTATGAAACCATCAGAGTTCCCATATTGAGACCATCTGAATATGCCATATGGAAGGTGAGGATGACCATGTTTCTGGAAGCTACAGATACTGAATATCTTGATAGAATCAAGGAAGGACCTCACAACCCAACCAAGCTCGCTGTTGCAGTTGCAGGTGAAGCAACAAAGACTGTACCAAAGGAGAAGAGTGATTATACTGCTGAAGATATCGCATCAATTGCTAAGGATGCTAAGGTACGACACTTACTGCATAGTGCCATTGATAATGTAATGTCAAACAGGGTAATTAACTGCAAGACTGCAAAGGAGATATGGGATGCTCTGGAAATAAGGTGTCAGGGAACTGACACAATTAAAAAGAACAAGAAGACAATACTCACTCAAGAGTATGAACACTTTGACTCAAAGGCTAATGAGTCATTGACTGATTTATATGATAGATTTGTCAAACTCTTGAATGATTTGTCACTGGTTAATAAGGAGTATGATCTTGAAGATTCAAACCTTAAATTCCTGTTAGCTCTTCCTGAATGCTGGGATTTGAAGGCAACAATAATAAGAGACAACTACAATCTTGATGAAACAACTCTTGATGAAATTTATGGAATGCTCAAGACTCATGAACTTGAGATGGAACAAAGAAGCAAGAGGAAAGGAGGAAAGTCAAGGACAGTTGCTCTTAAGGCTGAAGAAGAATCCCCCAAGGTAGCTACCTCAAGGAAAGACAAGGGTAAAGCTCTTTTCACAAAGTCTGATACTGAGTCATCAAGTTCTGAAAGTGATGATGACTCAGAATCTGAAAGCTTGCCTGAGACTGATGCTGATGAGGAGATGATGAAGCTGTGTGCTCTTATGGTGAAAGGGATCACAAAGATTGCATACAGGAAGTTCAGGAAGGGAAAGAAGTTTTCCAGGAAAGGCACAAGTTCTGATAAGAAGAATTTTAGAAGATCTGAGGGCAGAGGAGGAAAGTCTGACAGAGGAGATTATACCAATGTCAAATGCTATAACTGTGGTGAGAAAGGCCACATATCTCCTGATTGCAAGAAAGTGAAGGGTGACAAAGGCAAGGCTCTTGTCATAAAGAAGAAAAGCTGGACAGAAACCTCAGACTCTGAAAGTGAGGAGAATTATGCTTTGATGGCAAATGCTGATAAAGCAAGTGTTGAAAGCAGTTCTGGAGCTGCTGAATCAAAGGTACCTTAGACTACTTATGTTTTTCATACTGATGATATTAATGAGTTGAGAAGATATCTTAAAACCATGTTTGTTAGTTATAGAGATCAAACTTTAACATGTGAAAGATTAACTTCTGAAAATCTTGCTTTTAAGAAAAGAAATGATTTCTTAGAAAAAGAGTTAGTTATGTTCCATCCAACTCAGAAAGATAGAGATGATGCTTTTTATGTTAGGGATGAAGTGCTAAAAATGAATGAATCTCTAAAAACTGAGTTAGAAAAGGAAAGAGAGATTATCAGGACTTGGACTAACTCTGGCAGAACAACTCAAAATTTGCTAAGTAGTGAAAACTGGAAAGAGGGCTTAGGTTATGGAGAGGATAAGAGTGATACAGGAACTGTAGAAATTAAGCCTGTTGTTGTTCAGCAAAAGCCAAAGTTAAAACCTGTTAAGTTTGTAGCAGTAAAGTCTGAAAATGAGAAATCAGAAGTTAAAGAGGGATTAACTTCTGACAAACTTAAACAGGAAAAGACAGCTGAAGTAAACATAGGCTTAATGACTAAGAAGCAGCTTAAGCATAAGCTGAAAGATGTTAAGAACGTAAATAAGGTAAAATCACCTAGGAAAAATAGGAATGGAAAGGAAGGTGTGAATAAAAGCAATGATTATAAGCCTATTCCTAAAGCTCCTAGGAAAACGTGTCATAACTGTGGAAGTTCTAACCATCTGGCCTCTTTTTGCAGGAAGAATAAGAACATAAACTCCTTACCTTCAAAGTCAGGAGTTAAGAGTCAGTCTGTTAGATATAAGCCACAAAATCCTTGTTTTCATTGTGGTAGTTTATGGCATTCTATTTATACTTGTAAGGAATATCATAGTTTGTACTATGATTATTATCAAATAAAACCTTCTTTAAAGAAAGTTTCCATTGTTCCTTCTAGTGTAAATTCTGATTCAAAGTCTGATAGTGTAAGTTCTGATAAGAAAAATGTTAACATAAACTCTGATGCTAAATCCGCTGCAAATGTTAACAAACTTGATAAGGCCAAAGGATCCAAGCAAGTCTGGGTCCTTAAAACTAATCATTAGTGGTCTTTGTGATTGCAGGGCAACATGAAAAATATCCTGGTTCTGGACAGTGGATGTTCAGGACATATGACTGGAAATAAAGTCCTGCTATCAGACTTTGTGGAGAAAGCTGGCCCAAGTGTTTCTTATGGAGATGGCAACATTGGAAAAACATTGGGATATGGCAATATCAATCTTGGGAATGTCATCATTAAAGAAGTAGCTCTGGTCTCAGGACTTAAACACAATCTGCTAAGTATAAGTCAAATCTGTGACAGAGGTTATCATGTTGATTTCTTTGAAGAACACTGTGAAGTTGTGAGTAAATCTAAAGGCAAAGTTGTTCTGAAAGGATACAGACGTGGTAACATTTATGAAGCTAAGCTTTCAACAAGTACTGATGGTTCTGCAATCTGTCTGATGAGTAGAGCATCAATTGAAGAAAGCTGGAATTGGCACAAGAAACTCTCACATTTAAATTTCAACAATATAAATGAGCTGGTCAAGAAAGATCTTGTGAGAGGACTGCCAAAGTCAGTATTTGCTCCTGATGGCCTTTGTGATTCTTGTCAGAAGGCCAAACAAAGAAAATCTTCATTCAAGAGCAAGACTGAATCATCAATTCTTGAGCCTTATCACCTACTACATGTTGATCTATTTGGTCCAGTAAATATCATGTCTATTACAAAGAAGAAATATGCTATGGTCATAGTGGATGAGTTCACCAGATATACATGGGTGTATTTCTTGCACACAAAAAGTGAAACTGCATCTATCTTGATTGATCATGTCAAACAACTGGATAAATTGGTCAAAGATTCCGTGAAGACAATAAGGAGTGATAATGGCACTGAGTTCAAGAATTTGATAATGTTAGAGTTCTACAAAAACCATGGAATTAAGCAGGAATTCTCTACTCCTGGAACTCCACAACAAAATGGAGTTATTGAAAGGAAGAATAGAACTCTCATTGAAGCTGCACGTACAATGCTTGAAGGAGTAAAGCTTCCAACCTATTTCTGGGCTGAAGCTGTGCAGACTGCTTGTTTTACTCAAAATGCAACACTCATTAACAAGCAAGGAAAGACACCATATGAGATGGTGAAGAAAAAGAAGCCAAATCTGAAGTATTTTCATGTATTTGGATGTAAGTGTTTTGTTCTCAAGACTCATCCTGAACAGCTATCCAAATTTGATCTAAAAGTTGATGAAGGAATCTTTGTTGGATATCCACTTTCCACAAAAGCCTTCAGAGTCTATAATTTGAGAACAAGAGTGGTCATTGAATCTATCAATGTCTCTTTTGATGACAAGAAGATTACTGGACTTGAAGACTTTATTGATCATGATCAGCTGAGATTTGAAAATGAAGACTCAAATTCTAATACTGATAATCCTGACAATCTAAGTCCTGATACTGCAAACTCTGATGGATTAAACTCTTATGTTATTGAAACTGTGGTGACTACGCCAAAGGAAGATGCACCTATGCAGGGGGAGCATACTCAAGATCTTACCACATCTCAAGAAGTATCAGAACATACATCTGGCTCTTCAAGTTCTGATTCGTCAAGCTCTGATAAGCCAAGTTCTGATAGTTCTGAAAATCTAAATTCTGAAGAATCTAACTCAAAGAGCATAGTTTCAGGGGAGCATCAGAAAATGAAAACGAAGACAACATGGATCATGGGGGAGAATCCAGTTCTAGAGAAAACCTTCCATCTGTAAGGAAGTGGACTAAATCACATACACCTGATTTGATAATTGGAAATCCTGATGCAGGTGTCAGAACTAGAACAGGTACTTCAAATGAATATCTTTACAATTCTTTTCTTTCTCAGACTGAGCCAAAGAAAGTGGAAGAAGCTCTTCAAGATGCTGATTGGGTGCAAGCAATGCAGGAAGAGTTAAATGAATTTGAAAGAAACAAAGTCTGGACCCTAGTACCAAGACCAAAGAATAGATCTGTTGCTGGTACAAAGTGGGTATTCAGAAACAAAACTGACAGTGATGGTATAATTAAAAGGCATAAGGCAAGGCTGGTTACAAAAGAATATTCTCAACATGAGGGAATTGATTATGATGAAATATTTACACCAGTTGCTAGGTTAGAAGCCATAAGGATATTTTTGGCTTATGCTGCTCACAAAAAGTTTACTATTTTTCAAATGGATGTGAAAAGTGCTTTTCTCAATGGAGAATTGGAGGAGGAAGTATATGTTGAACAACCTCCAGGCTTTGTAGATTCCAAATATCCAGATTATGTCTACAGGCTTGATAAAGTACTTTATGGACTTAAGTAAGCTCCTAGAGCATGGTATGAGACTTTAGCTCAGTTTCTTCTAGAAAGTGGATTTAACAGAGGAACAATAGACAAATCACTGTTCTACCTCAACCATGGAAAAGACTTACTTCTGGTCAAGATTTATGTTGATGATATCATTTTTGGTTCTACAAATGACAGACTTTGCAAAAAGTTTGCCAAACTGATGCAGTCAAGGTATCAGATGAGTATGATGAGGGAACTTAGCTATTTTCTGGGCCTTCAAGTCAAGCAGAATGAAGAAGACACTTTTATTTGTCAAACTAAGTACACCAGAAACTTGCTGAAGAAATTTAGAATGCAAGATTGTTCAAGTGCATCCACTCCCATGGTCACTGCAACAAAACTGGATAAGGATACTGGTAAATCAGTAGATATTACTGATTACAGAGGTATGATTGGCTCTCTACTCTATCTAACTGCTAGTAGACCTGATATCATGTACGCTACCTGTCTTTGTGCAAGATTTCAAGAAGATCCAAGAGAACCTCACTTAACAGCTATGAAAAGAATTTTCAAGTATCTTAAGGGAACAGCTGATCTGGGATTATGGTATCCCAGAGAATCAGATTTTAAACTAATAGGTTACTCAGATGCAGATTTTGCAGGTTGCAAAATTGACAGGAAAAGCACAAGTGGAAGCTGCCAATTTCTTGGAGGCAGATTGGTTTCTTGGTTTAGCAAGAAATAAAAGTCAATTTCCACATCAACTGCAGAAGCAGAGTATATTGCTGCAGGAAGCTGTTGTGTACAGATTCTTTGGATGAAGAATCAGTTACTGGATTATGGGTTAACATATTTCAAAATCCCTATTTACTGTGATAATCAAAGTGCTATTGCTATGACTAGTAATCCGATTCAACACTCTATGACAAAGCACATCAGCATCAGGTACCACTTCATAAGGGAACATGTGGATGAAGGTACAGTAGAATTGCACTTTGTTCCAACAGATCAACAACTAGCAGATATCTTCACAAAACCATTGTGTGAAGCTACTTTTACAAGATTGGTAAATGAACTTGGAATGGTTTCAAGTTCTTTCTCTAAATCTGCTTAGTTTTGTTCTGATGCATCAGACTTTATGATCAGTATTTACAGAAATTACTCTCTTTGTATATTCTGTGCTTAATTGAAAATTTGCTTAAGTACTGACTGTTGTCTGATGTAAGTTTCTAAACTCTGATAGTGATATGTCTGTTAATGTAACTACTCAATCCTATGAGGATACCTGTGCTAGATGCTGACCTAGTAGTCTTCAATAAACTAGGGATCCCATGTTAGAAGTAATTATTTCTGTGGAAATCTATTGACACAAGCAAATTCTGACATTGAGCTTGGTTGAGTTTACTTTGTCTATCTTATTACTAAGTCACAAACTAGAATATTGCTTCTCATCTGTTAAGTTCTGATGCTAGTAAATCTGTTTGGATGTACTAAGTGCCGATAAACCTCACTTATCAAAAGAAAAAGAAAAAGAATCAAGGATTAAAATTCAGGTACTCCTTTGAGATCTAGAGTACAAATGTGGAAGGAACGACCCAAGTGCATTGCTGGTATTAAGTAAATATGCATCAGAAAAGCAAAATATTTTCTTGGTGACTTTTCACACTCTATGATTACTGGAGAAATACTCTGATAATAGCATAAATTCTGATAAGCAGTCGTGACTTACTTACACTGAGAAGCCACTGTAAAATGGAATTTAAAAAGATGCACAAAATTAGCACAAAATAGTTGAGGTGGACTCAAGCATGAACTCATTCAATAGTAGGTTTCAGAATAATGACAGGTTTTTGGTAAAGTTTTAGTTATGCCTTATTTCTAAGATATACTGAAGTGAATCAGACTTTACTCTTTGTCTGATATTTAGCTTAATGCACACACTAAACACTCCATATGAATGATGAAAATAATTGTGGTGATCTATGTTATTTTAGATGAACAGTTTTTGTGTCACATTGCACAAATTCTGAGGACAAGTTCTGATTGCATGTTCTGAGGATTAAGTTCTGAAGAATCTATATCAGAATTTGTGTGAAGACTTACTAAAATAGGCGTTCATTTTTCGAGTTAAGAAATTATGTTCTGATAACTGTTAAGTTCTGATATAAGTCTAAGTTCTGATATTCAATTCTGATTCTTTACTTGACTTATTTGTGGATAAAATCTAAAAACAGTTTCATTTTAAATCAGACTGTGTTTGGGTAGAATATTAACAGTCAATATCATTAGGGATAGTGGTTCACATACACGTACAGTAATTTTTACTTGTTATTTGTGCGCAATAAATCTGACTTAAACTTCCAATGACTGTTTTCCTTCTTCCAAGTCTGAGGAGACGAGGTAGAATTAATTCTACCTGTCAGCATTAAATTTCTTTGCGTCTCCTGGCATTCTTTTTCCAATAAAAACAACCACTTCACATCAGCCTTCACATCAACTCTTTTATCACATACTCACTCTCGTTTTACACTTACCACCACAAATGGCTGCATTTGGCTGGTTTTACAACTATGGCGATGAGACTGTACATGTCTTTTTAAATGGGATTCCAACTCCATACCCTATCGCCAACATCCCTCACAATCTCTGGATTCAATTTCCAGAGGCTATTAAACGTGATCTGCTGGCAGTTCGAAGAGAACTTCACCTTCATTGTCTTCGAAAGCAGGAGCAAATAATACGACTCGCTATTCTCCTTGTCGAGAGTAGGAAGAAGAAATAATTTATTTTTTTCTTCCTGTTTTTCTTCATCATCAGCTTTGTCAGGCTTCTTAGCTCAGGACATTAGCTATTGATGTTAGGTTTAGCAGCTTAGGACAATCTTGTAAAAGTTCTGCTGTAATTTAAATTTCATGAATGTATTCTCTTAATATATTAATGAAATTTCTCTTTTTTGTAAGTTCTTGTCTCTGAGATGTTCTGAAATGCATTGATAAATCCTGATAAATATTCATATTCTGATGACCATTACAATTTAAATTTAAATTAAGTTCTGATTTTACGTTATCAGTACTTGTTCCCTTGATTTATTTTGGTCATTCTCACTCGAATTTTTTTTCAGAATATTGGTGTTGCAGTGAAAAATAATTGAATAAGTGGAAACAGTTTTAATTTTGAATTAAAACTGATTTACCTTGATTAATGGAATTACTGGGTAAGTGGAACGGTTTTTCCTTGAAAAACTGCAAGTGGGTAAGTAATGATTACTGTTTTCCCGTGCCCATTAACTATTCATTATTACTGCATGTCTGACAGGTGTCCAACGGTTACATTTTTTTAAAAAGTATAAGTAAGACAGAGAGAGGATTTTCTAATCTTTTATTCACTTTTACACTTTATCTCTCTATTTGCTTTTACTCTCTTTCTACTCCTGACGTTGGTTTTTCATTTAGACATTTTATCAAACACCTAACAGACACTCTTAAATCTCGATTATTTTCATGGCACCTAAGGATTTAATCATTGATAGAGCTAAATTTGTTCCAAATAACTATGCTGCAATTCTTGATCATGCTGAAGCTCCATCTGAGTTGTATTTTGTGCAAGATCTTCTTGCACACAGTGAAATCGGGTATGCATTGACCCAACCTTCAGTCTTTTGGAGCCAACAAGTTCTGACATTTTGGCGGACTGGACACTTTGATAATGGTGTAACACATGGTACTCCCAGTATTGTTTTTGAAGTGGGTGATTCTACATATGGGGTAACTCCTGGTACAATTCACAAGGCCCTACATCTTCCAGAAGGATGTACTTTTTCAATCCCGGAGGAATCAGCTCTTAAAGAGTTCATGGCTAGTTTGGGGTATGAGCAGAGTTTGGCAAAGCTTGGGCAGTTGAAACGGGCTCATATCAGAAAGAAATGGAGCTTCTTCTTTGACTGCATTACTAAAGCTTTTGGGAATAAATGTTCAAACTTTGATGTTATCCCTATAATGAGTCAGCACATCGGGTATGCTATCATTAACCAAACTCATTTTGATTTTGCAACTGCTGTGATAGGTTTTATTGAGGATAGGATGACAGAAGATAGGAATGTTGTCTACTTTGCTAGATTTGGTCAGCTTATTATTAATCATTGTTGTGCTGATAACCCCCAACCTACCACTGACTTAACTCCATCTTTCAAAATTGCGAAACGAGCCTTTAATGATTTGGTAAATGCTGATGTTAAGAAGAAGGTGGTTAGATCCTTACAGATTCCTCGATCCGTAAAACAGATCTTAGTAAATGCTGATCCTGATACCTACAGATCTGTTTATCCTGATGTCCAACCAACCACCACATCTCAAACACCACAACAATTATCAGCACATACCACTCATACTACTCAACCTACCCTCAGATAATATCTCAAATCATATATCTCCACTTCACAGACAGTTCAACCTTCATCCTCAGCATCTCCTTTGAAGCCTTCATCTTCCAAGGCTAAGAGGACAAAGACAGTTCCCCAAACACCTCAGAAGAGAAGGAGGATTGTTTTGAGAGATGAATCTGACAGTGAAGAACAGGTTTCTATATCAGAACCTGTTGTCAAAGAAGCTGAGAAAGTTCCTTCTCAGAAGGATTCTGCAATTGGGGGATCTAGGCTTCTCAAAAGGCTCAGAAGAATGACTGTTGATGGAACTCCCAAGGAATCCATATCTTCAAAGAGATACAAGAAACATAGGGCAAAAAGGCCAGTTTTAGATGATGAGGAAGCAGCAGCTAAGGAAGGAGATCAGGAATCTCTGATCTCACAAGAACCAGTTTCTGCTAAGGCCCCTGCTTCTCCATTACCTTCAACTAAGGAAGTTTTTACTGAAAAGGCCAACACACCATCTGTGTCTCCTAAGACTGTATCTCCTGTTAATTCAGGCACAAGTGCTGATATTGATATTCAGAACTTGGTTGTGCCTGAAGTACTTTACTTAGAAGCTCCAACAATAACTCATCCATCAACAACACATGTTACTGATGCTGCTCAAACTCCAGAATTATCTACAACACCTTCTCTGCATCTAGATGCTGATGATCAGAATATAGGTGAGCATCAGGATATAGATGTTGATCAGAACTTGGAACCAGATCAGCAATTAGAGGATGATCCTGAAGCCTCCATTGCTACTCATACTGTTGTTTTATCAGAAGATACTGATTATGTAAGTTCTGATGCTGCAAATGCTGGAGATACTAGTGATGCTGCTCTAACTGAATATGCTGATGAAGCAGGTCCTTCAAGACATGCTCCTCAACAAACTGTTCTTAAATCTGAACTTGTGAAGAAGTTTGTTACAAGAGAAGCACCAGTGCCTTGGAGTGAAACTCCTGCAGAACAGGAGTGGACTAAGGAATGGAACTCAGTTTCCTGTGTTCCAAATGTAAAGCATCTTGCTGAGCACTTGACTAAAGCTGATGAGATGTTAATTACTGATGATTTCAAAACACAGCTTAGAGTCACTGCATTGAGTACTAAACATCTACAAGGTCTTCATTCAACTACTCATGCAGAGTTACATAAGATTCAGGAAGAATTCATTAAGCAAGAACAAGTTCAGAAGATTGACAAGAAAAAATTCTTCCAACCTACCTTTGACAGAGTTGCTTATATTGAGAAGACTCAAGAGAAACAACAAGCTCAAATTGATGATATTCTGAAAAATCAAGCTTCTCAGCAATCTCAACTTACTGAAATCCAAGCCTCAGTGGAATTGCTTGTCTCTCTTCTCTTACCTGCTGATGCCAAAAAGGGGGAGAAAGTAATTAAGTCCAAATGCAAAACTGATAAGACACTGAAGGGGAAGGATGATGAAAAAGATGACCAAGGAAACTCTGGAATGGGTAGAGGTCATAGTCAAGGTAGAGGTTTCTCATCAAGAAAAGCTGAAATCACAAGTCACAGGACAAGTTCTGATACTGGAAAAAGAATTAGTTCTGCTACTGGTAAAAGGATAAGTTCTGATGAACTTTTAGATCTTGATGAAGAAATGTCAAGACAGTTATTTCTTCAGGAATGTTAGTCCCTTAACAATGTAGCAAGAATTACAGAAGGGGGGTTGAATGGAATTCTTGAACCTTTTTCTTGAAATAAAAATGTTCAACTCGATTATTGATATATTTGTTTTGATTAGCACAATGCGGAATATAAACTTAAATGAATCAAAACACAAGTAATTAAAAACATGAGTCTTTAAAAACTTTCTGGTGGATTTAAACAATTCCACCAGAGATATATATATAATATATCGAGAGGACTCTGTGTGCAGAAATGCTCACAGCTGCTTACAAAATAGAACTACTGAGAATACAGGAAATGCTAAAGATTATGCTTACAAAGATTTCTCTGTTTTTGAGTTTCTCTCAGTTATCTCAGTTCTTTTTTCTATTTGCTACTCTCTTGGTTTATATAATACCAAGATTACAAAGTCAAAAAGACTGAACAAATATAAAATCTAACAGTCTTAATCTTTGCTGCTTTTTGTCCTCTATTACCCAGTTAATGGGCTTCCATAATGTGTTTGTATACAACTCGACGGCTGTGTGTCAGCTTTCACTGTTCAACTGATGTTTGAATTCTTGATATGATCATCCGTCGACTTTCAGATCATCCGTCGATGACTTAATTGATCATCCGTCGACTGCTATATTAAGCATCCGTTGATAGTCATTTGATCATCCGTCGAAGGCTTTGTTAATCATCCGTCGGTAGCTATTTTGGCACTTGACTTCATTTCACTTATACAGAATTACAAGACATTACTTATGTACAATTAATCAACCTATTCTGCATATCTAGTTAAAGTCAACATGACTTATATGCTACTACAGATTCTATACAAAGGTGCATACATCACTGTGCTACAAACTTATTATTACATAAGCTACTCACTCGATGGATAATAAGTTAATCATCCGTCGGGACTATAATGAGTTATCCGTCGGGACTATAATTCTTATCCGTCAAGTGCTACATTATTTCACTAAGTAAAATCTACTTAGATGTTTTGTTTAGGTAATCATCAAGTACACAACATATTCACAACAATCTACCCCAATTTATGTCTACCGGAATTGTAGCCATAAATTCAGAGATACTTGATGATAAGAAAACATCCTAAACATATATCTTTAAAGATAAGTAGATAAAACTGAAAGTGCTTCAAATAAACAAAATGTACAAGGTTTGGCTCACAGTCAGTTTAAGATGCTCCTCTAGCCTGAGCAGGTTTTTCTAGTTTCTTGAAGGTCTGGATCTTCTTCCAAGCTTTCTGTTGTTTTCTTCAATTTGATTCTGGAGCTTCCTGTGGAATTCTAGTTCATCAGATTCTGAGAGATCTAGCATTTCTTTCATCTCCAAGAGAGTCTCATTGCTAGAGATACTCAATTGATCTTCTAGTCTGAAGAATCTTCTCACACCCTTGTCATCCATGAATTCCATCAGCCAGTAGGGCCTTAGATGCACTCTTCTCCCTGTGTATGGGATGATTAAAGTCTTTGGGAGTGCATCTTTAGCTCTAACACTCCTCAGTTCTTCAATCTTCTTCAATACTAGTCTTCTTGCAGTTACATTGAACCCAAAGTTTTTCTTGAAGGATGAATAGACTTTGATCAACACAGCTTGGCTTTCTTGAAGTATCCTGTGAAGAGGCCACTGAATCTCCCTTCCTCCTTTGTACTTGAACACCAACCTTTCAGGTAGGTTTCTGTATGCATCAATTGCCCTTACTTCATCCAGTTCCTCCAGATAAAGGTTTAGATCTGAGAATTCTTTGATGTCACACAAGTACAAGTAGTCTCCCCTGTTGACCTTGGGTTGAGCTTTAACTACTAACTTGGATTTGAGAGGTGACAGCTTCACTTTCTTGACTGCCCTTGATTTTGTCCTTTTTGGCTTGGTAAGGATTGGCAAGTTGAAGTCAGGAATTGGTAATTTATCCCACTC